>NC_056732.1:1146963389-1146983389 GCF_019279795.1 Protopterus annectens | reverse complement strand
AGCTCCTGCAGAGATTTTGCAGGGGTGATTTACCACAAGGCCATTTACTGGGGGATACAGGGTATACACTCAGACCATGGCTGATGATGCCCTTCAGAAATGCACATACACCCAAGGAGGAACCCAATAATAAGGCACACACTCAAAGAAGAAATATCACAGAGCATGTGTTTCCATTGATGAAGTCATGATTTCAATGCCTAGATATATTAGGGGTGCTTTCCAGTATGATCCCAGTACTTGTGCCAAAATGATCACAGTCTATGATATCCTACATAATATCATCCTGGAAAAACAGCTGAAATGGGAACACCAAGGGCTAGGAGAAAATATTCCACCACCACTGGCAAGGTCACCACAGCCACACCTACAGTAGGTGAGGAGTCAGAGGGGAACTACCAGCCACTGTGGGTGTAGGTAGACATAGGTGTACACAATGTGCCCTTCACCCTAGCCAAAAGGCAACAGATAGCATACAAGATGACCACTTAAGGGGTATAACTTTCATCCTATGCACATACATATAGTAGAACTGATGCCAGACAATGTTCACAACCTTGACTTACTCATGTAATGGCTGTGGACTACTAGCATCAGACAGAATCAGCCCCAAATGGCAACATTTGTAAATGCAGGACTATCAGCATAAGTGATGAACCTGTAACAGGAAAATAAATGTGTAAGAACATGAATGAATGGCAGATACCTGCACACAGTTACTTGAACGTGTAGCTAAGTAACATTTGTGTGAGTTGTCCAACAATGACATCAATATGTAACAGAACTAACTTATGTAGATGTATTTACATTTGTCAGCTAAAACGCCTAATGCAACTAAAATACCCAGAATAGAAAAAAGTAGTCCAAAGTCTATTTATTCCTACATTCTCACAAGTGGAGCAATAAGCTTGACTTGAAGTATCAATGACTTCAGTGTAGCAATCACAGCACTAAAATGCTGCAAGAAGTCTGAAATAATTTCCAAATGACATCACCAATACATATCCTAACCACTCATTTAGCAACACACCCTGTACATCAGACATGTACATATGTAACCCTGAATCAAAAAGATAGTAACAAGGGAATGGTACTGCTATCATCTTTTGCACATGGTGGGGGGGGGGTGAGGTAGGAGGCCAAGGCTGACACACAAAGCACATGTTTGCATTTGCTTCCCACCTTTCCTGTAACTAATCTAGTCCAGATACAAATTTGCTGTATCCAGGACTGTTTGTAAGCCTCTGAGCCCCCCAAGCCTTTTTGTGTTGGAGGGAAGCCTTCTAGCTTATCAGTGGGAGTGGTAAGCACTAGGTAGCCTATCTACCACAAGAGGAGTGGCTTCTGGACCAAAAATTGTAGTTTATTAGCCGTTTGGGCAGTTTTTCCACACCTTTAAACTTTCTGGTTTAAAAGCCCACATTTGCACGGGTTTGCACTTGTTTAAGCTCCGCACTGCGGTGCCGAGCTGAGCCAAACTATTACTGGTGCCAGAAAATCAAGCTGAGGCAAACTGTTACTGGTGTCAGAAAGTCTGCTCTTCAGTTTTTCCCTCAGATCTTGCTAGTTCTTTCTCTCTTGCACTTCAAATAGCCTAATCACTTTGCACTTCAACAGGTGTTTGTAGCAATTACTGTAGAACACCTAAGTGGTATCAGCTCTAGTCATTCTTCATGGAAATAGCTCCAGTACTTAGTAGTTATGACCACCCCTCCTGGCATGATTAAAGTTCAGTTTCCTGTGCTTTCTCCTGTTAACCTGGTGCATTTGAGCATTCTGATGCAGTGCAGCAACTACCTCATGTACACAGACAACCCTCTTCTCTTACCTCCCAACACTCATACTTATGACTGATGCACTTATATCACCAAATTGGAAGCTATGCACTCTCCAGCCAAGACCGATCTAGCTGGTCAAGAGGAGAAGGCACCACACCACATGGAACAGACAGCCTTCCAGAACACCCACTATCACAGCTCTCACATAAAAACACAAACCACACACCCACCTTTGTGAAGGCTCTCAATAGAAATTTACCCAAACAGCAGAGACCTCCAGGACAGAAATGCACTTGACCACCACAACACAGCACAAACCACATGACACACAGGTCACCTCCACGGTGTGCCCCTCAACCTAAGCCCCTAAGGCTTAACTCCTTGCCAATACACTAATCATAGGTGACTCAATAGTGAGGCACACAGATGTCCCACTCACTGGGTTGAATAGGGAGAAGGTAACATTCAGCTGTCTATCAGGTGCCAGAATCCGACACATAACACACGCACTCACATCACTCCACAGTAAGTACAAGTATGACTCCGTCATTGTCCATGTGAGCATGAATGACCTGAGATGCACCTCCCTGGACTACATGAAAAGAGACATGATGGAGCTCTCAGATTATGTGGCCCAGGCAGGTATGACACTAGTCATGACCAGTATCCTATCATCACCCAGAATGATATTGCAGTACAAACAAAAAATGATTGACTTCAACAATTGGCTAAGTTTCTGGTGTCATTCTAAGGGGATCCAGTATCTGTTTGTGTGGTATGGCATGATTGACAAACCTCAAGGCTTTGCCAGAAGTGGCCTGCATTTGTCACTCCTGGGTTTCCGGGTACTGGATAAGGGTTTTGCCACCCATATAGTGCCTTTTTTATGCGGTGTTCCAAAGACCAAATTACCTCCATAACAGCTATAAATAAATGCAATCTGAGGGTCATGCTGCTCAACACTAGAAGTCTAAATCTCAAGATGCACTCACTCAAAGAACTCCTCAAAATGGAAAACATCAACATTTGTGCTTTAGTGGAGACCTGGTTTAAAGCAGCAGAACGAACCCCTGTGGTACCAGGCTATAACTCATTCTACACCTTTCGGCCCTGTAACATGGACCGAAGTTCCAAATGCGGTGGTGTCTCCATATTCATAAAGGATATGCACACCTCCAGATTAGTAGCTGAGCATAATGCATCTGAGATACTTCAGGTACAACGAACATTGGGTAAGATGGCAATCCAGGTCATAGCCTGCTATAGGTCCCCAACCATGTCCCTAGACTCTCACTCCACATTCCTAAGCACCCTGGAATCTATCAAGGTCCAACCCAACACTCTCTTACTAGGAGACTTCAACTACCCCTCCATCAACTGGGAAATCTACTCAAGCACCAATATACTGGCCCACCACTTCCTGGAATCCATCAATTCCAATGCTCTGGGCCAGCTCATTCTGACCCCCACTAGAGGAAGCAACATCCTTGACCTGGTTATTACTAACATGGGCAATCATTGCTCTACACCAATAGTCAATCCCTTGCTGGTCAGATCCGATCATAAACTCATCACCATGGAAATCCACATCTCACCCATATCCCCGAAAAGGTAACCACCTTGAAAAACTTCTCCAAAGCTGACTTTGGACTCCTAAAAACAGAGGTGGCTAACTTCATGGCACCCATGCCAATGGAAAATAGCTGCATGACTGCCAAATCATACACCAGTGCACTGTAATAACATGTACACAAACACATGGAAATAGCCATATCCAACAGAACCAAGACGCTCTCCTCCAAAAAAGGAAGCCAGTCTAGTGGTCATCTGCCATTAATAAATTTTACAACAGAAGGAAGAAACTGTTGCAGAAAAAGTTTAAGTCCCAAGGCTGGAAAAACTCCCTTAGCCTCAACAGAAAGTTGAGATCCCTCATCAAATCCACTAAAGCCAGCTATGAAGGCAGAATTGAGGCAGACAGTAAAAACAATCACAAAGCCTTCTATAGCTATATCAAGAACCTTCACGGCAATACACAGATTTGCTCTGAGATACTGCACAATGGTACATCCTATACTCAGCCAACAGATATTGCCAACATACTGGCCAACAGATTCAGTGCCAACAATACCCCCCAAAGGACCAATCACAATACCGGCAGAATGCCAAGCACCCAGCATTACTGCAGCACAGGTTAAAGCTGCATTGTCCAAGGCCAAGAATACAGCTTCCATGGGACCCAGTAATATCCCTGGCTGTGTTCTACATGAACTGCAAAGCGAACTGGCACCACATCTGTGTGCCCTGTTCAGTCACAGCTTCACCTGAGGCTTTGTCCCTACTGAATGGTACACTGCTACAGTCATCCCTCTCCATAAAGGGAGAAAGACTACAGACCCAGGGAATTATCACCCCATTAGCCTGATGAGTCTGATATGTAAAGCTATGGAGTGCATCATCATGGACCTGATTAACAAAGATATAGGAAATCTCCAAACTCTAGACCCAACATAATTTGGCTTTGTGAAAGAGAGATCATGCCTGCTAATCCTGATTGACTTCTTTGAGTCAGCCACTAGGGGTGTGGATGAAGGTAAGGCAGTGCATACAACCTACCTCGATCTGGTCAAGGCCTTTCATACCATTCCTCACTCAGGAATTATTGATAAACTCACCAAATTAGGCATCAAACTCTATATCACTAGGTGAGCTGTAAATTGGCTCACAGATAGAACACAAAGTGTGAAAGTAGCAGACTCCAAGTCAGACTACTGAGCAATCATGAGTGGAGTCCCACAGGGATTGGTCCTGGGTCCCCTTCTGTTCAGCATCTACTGCTTAGAAGTCCAGGCCAACACAAAGGGACTCTGACTGACCAAGTTCTCAGACAACTGCAAGGTAGGAACCATTATTAACTCCCCATGTGATGCAGATATCCTACAAAAAGGCCTCACTGAGACCAATGACTGGTGTTGAAACCGTGGCCTTAAGCTTAATGCCAAAAAATGTGTCATCATCCCCTTCGGTAAAAACTCAGTTCCCACTAATTACCACATTGATGGGAGCCCACTGAATACTGAAGCCGTTATAAGAGATCTGAGTACGCAGGTTGACAGCATCCTCTCCTTCAATCACCACATTGCCACTGTGGTCAGAAAGTCCTTCTATGTGGCACATCTCATTACCAAGGGTTTTGCATCCAGGAAGAATGAGGTCATTGTCTCTCTCTGTTCTTCCCTCATTAGACCAATCATCGAGTATAATGTCCCATTTGGCATGTACCTCACTAGACACCTGCAACAGCTGGAGAGGCCACAAAAGTACCTCATGAAGCAGATCATAGGCATTAAACACATGTCCTGCATGGACAAACTCAAAACACTCAATTTTGCAGGGGAGGATGCGGCACATATCAGAGTCAAATCATCTGCATATTGTATGTATGTAGTTTGGGGAAGGGAGGTTTTTAGATCATTAACGAAAATTGTGAAAAGTAGAGGTCCAAGAATGGATCCTTGAGGGACACAAGGGTGATAGGAAGCTGAGAAGATAGATTGTTTTCCCACAGGACAGCTTGTTTTCTGTTTTCAAGGTAGGATTGGAACCATTTTACTAGTTGATGATCAAGGGAGAGTGATTCAAGTATACCTGTCAATAGTTGGTGGTTAACCATATCAAAGACCTTTGAGAGGTCTAAGAAGATAGAAGGTTAGTATTCCTGTTTTTATTAATGCAGTCTGTAAAGGATAGAAGAGCTGTTGTAGTACTATGGTGTGGCCTGAAACCATGTTGGCAGTCAACTAGTAGGTTGTTTTGTAGGAGGTACTGAATTAATTGCTGGTGGATTCATCTCTCCATAATTTTTGCAAGGGGAGAGAGAAGGGCTATTGGGCAGAAGTTTGATAATTCATTTGAGGTACCTCCCTTATGCAGAGGGATGATATAGGAGACTTTCCAGGTGGATGGGACTTAAGATTCAGAGATAGTTCTGTTTATTAGGATAGAAATAGGGTAGGCAAGTACACCAGCTGCAATTTGAAGGTATTCAGCTGGGAGAAGGTCAGCTGATGGTGTACATGGTTTAAGTTTAAGAAGCAAGGAGTGTATTAAAGATGTTGGAACAGGTTGAAGGTTAAAAGACTGGGGCAAGTTGGTTAGTGAGGGAAATTTAGTGGTGGTAATAGATGGTAAGGTAGTTGCTAGTGACTGGACTGTTTCAGAGAAAAATTTGTTAAAGGTGCCGGCAATTTGGTTGGGAGAGGTTTGGCTTAGGTTAGAAGGGGTAGGTGTTTTGGACTGTCCTGGGTGGAGTAATTTGTTGATACCTGACTAGAACTTTTGAGGATTGTTTTGTTGGTTCTGTTGGATTTTGAGGTAGTAGTTTTTTTGTCAAGGATTATGGATTTTTAAGTGGTATTATGCATTTGTCTAAAATTTAGGTGATCAATTGGGTTTTTAGTTTTTCTCCATTTGGACCAGAGTTTGTTTCTTAATCGAACGTTTAGCCTTGTGTCCTTAGACAGCCAGGGGGCTGATTTATTTTTTATTCTAACAGTACAAGTGGGAGTATGGTGCTCAAGGATCTGCAAAAATATTTTGTTAAAGTATGAAACGGCTTTGTCAAGAGGTAGGTATTTTAGGGGAGACCAATTGCAAGCTTTGAGCTCAGCTTGAAAATTACTTGGGTTGAGATATTTTTTGTTTCTGGTAGTTCTAAAAGCGATTAGATTATGAATGTGAGTCTTTTGCCTAGTGATGTAAGTAAGAGAATGGTCACTAACATTGTCAGGGAGTATACCTGTTTGATAAGGATGGTCCTTATTTACTAGTATCCATTCTAAGGTAGTTTGTTTTTTGCTAGGCTTGTGGGTTCTGGTAGGGAAGGTAATGGTTTGGTGGAAGCCAAAGAGGTTTATATGCGTAGTTGGAGTGGCAGAGGTACAGCTATTCCAATCAATATTAAAGTCACGAAGGAGTATGGTTTCTTGTGGTAGGGACATGGAAATCCAGCTTAGTGTATTTTCAAGAGTACTGATATTGTTCCCAGGGGGGATGTAAGAGCAGATAATGTATATTGATTTCTTAGCATTAATTTGGAGCTTCGAGGTTAACATTTCTGTGTAGTTAGGTGGTGGAGGATGTAAATCTAATGATGTGACCTTCAGTTCAGATTTGAACAGTATTGCTACTCCACCTTCCTTTTTATTTAGACAGTCTAGTCTGAGAATGTTATAGCCTGGAGGGACAATGTCATTGTCTTTAGTTGTAGGTTTATGCCATGTTTCAGTAAGGCATAAGATGTCAAAGGAATAGATGTCTAATAGGGCATGTAGCTGGGTAATATTGTTATTAACACTTCTTATATTGAGGTGGCCTATAAGTAGAGAGTTTAGGCTTTTTGGAAAATTGAGGGGAGTGGTAATAAGGGCTGAAAGGGTATTTGGGGTGATGAAGTTAGGACCAGGGTTTGAGTGTATATCACCGTGTAGTAGTAAGCAGTTTTGAGGGTTACATATTAGTTTGAACATTTTACAGAGAGAAAGGTGTCCTTTTTTCATTTGGAGATATTTAATATGGGTTAGTCTATGAAAGTGGGGTAGAATGAAGGATGAACAGGATGTTATGTTACAGTGTGTTAGGGAGGTGATAGGAGAGAGAGAGGGCTTGCTTATCTTGGGAGGTGAAGAAATGTAGCAAAAGCTGTGGATTCATAGGAAGTTAGGCAATGAGATATAAGTAATGAAGTGAGCTCAATGGATAAGAAAAGAATGTTAGGGTGAATAGGCCTACAATGGTTATACATAGTTAGAGGTGTAGGGTGGTGGAGGTTAGGCTAATTGGAAGAAAAAACTGAAGACTAGTTGTGATGTGTGGAGGGTTTGAGGGACAAGGTGGGTATGGAAAGGTAAGGCTAACCAAAAAGGAGCCAAAGTTTGTTAATTGATATAGAGTTGTGAAGAGAGGTAATTGGTAGATTAGGGTTGAGGGTGTGGCTAGGGAAGTATAAAGTTAGGTACACTGGGGGTGGGTGGAATTTGGGGGAATGGTAGGGGAGCAGAGTGAGCCCGCAGGGCGAATGGAGTGGGTAGAAACAAGAAAAGTGTTTGGCATAGAGAAAAAAACAATCAGTCAGTGAAATGCTTAATTCTAGAGGGAGAGATTAGTTTACCGGTCTGGATAGAGTCAAGAGATGCTATAGTGGAGACAGTAAGAGACAAAACAGTTTACTATGGGAAATGATAGTAGAAATGAGAGGGGAAAGGTCTGGGCGGAGAGAATATCCTTATGGAGGTGGTAGGAAAATGATATGCTTGAAAATCCTATATGTCTGGAAATAAAAACACTGTATATAGGAGGAATACCTTAACTGGGATAGGGGAGACACAGGATTGCAGGAAATACAATAGAAATTGTGCAGAGGGAGAGGCAATAGAGTGCAGAGAGGGGGATATGGTTGCTGGCTAGCCTAGGTTTGGAAGTGTACCTTAGTATGCTAGAAAGTAGTAGTTACAATAAACGCGTAGTAGCCAGGTTTATAGGAAAAATTACATACTTTCTGACTTCCTTTCTTGGAAAGGTACAGAGATATGAGGTAGTTAGATGAGGCAGTAGGAGATTATTACTGGGTTCCTTTACTTCAAGCAGTGTGATTAGCTTCCTAGTTCAGGATATGCAAGGTTGAGGAGCTTGGAACTTTGAGATAGAGAGAAAGAGCAGTAGTGAAAAGAAAAATCATTGTTTAGAAAAACTCAAAAATGCAAAGAGTGTTAGGCATAAGCCAAAATACTATCATTGTACACATCTTAATGGAGTAAATACAGATATAATACTGTAGCAGGCAGGGGAGCTATTGGATCTAGTAACAAGGTCCGTAAAATTACAGCAAGAATCCTAGAAAGACACTAGAAAAAATACTATGCTTTGGGTTGTTGTAAACAGCAAATAAAGTAAAGCAGTTTTGCCTACTAGCAATTGAACAGATGAAATCCACAAGTTAATGTAGTAAAACAGTAGTAAGTCTAGTCTCAGTATAATCATGAAAAAATAATTGCTGCAGTCAGGTAACTCTGGCCAGTACATAATAGCATACAGAAACCAAACAGAAAATCATGCAGGCTTAAAATAAAACATACACGCCATTTCTAACAGCTGTTAACTAATATGGTATAGCAATTCTATCAAATGAACTGTAGACTATCAAGTTCTGGTGTTCCAGCAACCATATCCCCCTCTCTGCCCTCTATTGCCTCTCTCTCTGTACAATTTCTATTGTATTGCCTGCAATCCTGTGTTTCCCCTTCCCGCATTCACTGGGCGGGAAGAGATAGTCACTAGATCCAGCAGGCTTTAGATAAGTCCTAAACGCAGTTCAAAAACATCACTTATAAACAAGGGGTAGCTAATTATACAAAAAATCTATAGCAAATTTATTCTGGAAGTCAAATGCTGAGATAGTCATTAATCCAAAAATGTGATAGTCGCTAGTATTATGGCCTTAAGATAAAACATAAGATGCCATACTTAAACAGCTTTAATCACATATGGAATAACCCTCCAACCAAGAGATCTTTAAACTCTAATTGTCGTGGTGTTAACTTGCTTAAGCCTTTACTAGATAAAAAATATAATGGTCGCTAGATCCAGCAGGCTACAATAAGCATAAGCGCCATTACTAAACACTGAAATTGCAAAGTAAGAGGTACCTTATTATCTTAAAGCCTTCCTTAGGTAAAAAAGAAAAACAATAGCCACTAGTGGCTCCACATGCACATTCATTGGGTGGAAGATATTAAAATCGCTGGACCCAGGAGGCTTCAAATAAAACAATAGCACCTTTCCTAAGCAGCTTTTTACAAAAATACTTAAAATATTTAACTGTGAGATAATACCTAGATAAGAAATCAAATGTCTCTAGTGACTCCACGCGGCTGACGCAGTAGACAAAAATACACTCATGGTTTTAAGTAGGGCTAAACTCAATAAACAGTAACAACAAAAATATTAAAAGTCGCTAGACCCAGCAGGCTTAAATTTAAACAAAAACACCTTTCCTGAGCAGCTGTTTGCTAATAGTTTTAAAAGTTTTAGCTATGTGGTAATACCTAGATAAATATTAATTGTCGCTAGTGACAGTTGCAGTAGAGAAAATACGCTAATGTTTTAAGTAGGGCTAAAGACAGTAAACAGCAACAACATCTACCGGATATTCAGCAGGAGAAAAACAGTCTTAAAACAACAGTTTTGTGGGAACTACTATACAAGATAACATTTCTTTTTTCTCCATAGTGTAAATTAATACAATCAAAAAGAAAAAAAAACAATCACTTTTCTACTCAGAGCAATAGATTCACTAGAACCAGGGGTGCACAGCAGCCAAGAGAAGATGCAGATACTATGGGATGGTGCCAAGAGGGGCAACAATATTTAAAGGGTTAAAAGGGATGTGAGGTCAGGAAGTGAGGAGGGAGGGGAGTAGGAGTAATTGCAGGTAAAGGGGGAGGTGATTGCTAGTATATGCAGGTAAAGTAGGTAGGGCTGACTATTTCAGTGTATGATAGTCTAGGTATCAGGAAAAAAAAAGAGTTAGGCTGGAAGAAGGAGTAAGGAGTGATAGTGATAGTGCACTGCGAATAAGTTAAGTGAGCAAGACAGAGATTATAGGTCAGATAGAAGATGTAGGTAGTTAGGGGAGACAGATAAGTCAAAGACAAGAAATAAAAGAATTAAATGATAGAAACATAAAAAGTGTTTGGCATAGAGAAAAAAACAATCAGTCAGTGAAATGGTTAGTTCTAGAGGGAGAGATTAGTTTACTGGTCTGGATAGAGTCAAGAGATGCTATAGTGGAGACAGTAAGAGAAAAAAACAGTTTACTATGGGAAATGATAGTAGAAATGAGAGGGGAAAGGTCTGGGCAGAGGGAATAGCCTTATAGAGGTGGTAGGAAAATGATATGCTTGAAAATCCTATATGTCAGGAGCGAAAAACATTGTATATAGGAGGAATACCTTAACTGGGATAGGGGAGACACAGGATTGCAGGCAATACAATAGAAATTGTACAGAGAGAGAGGAGACAGAGGGCAGAGAGGGGATATGGCTGCTGGCTAACCTAGGTTTGGAAGTTTACCTTAGTCTGCCAGAAAGTAGTAGTTACAACAAACGCGTAGTAGCCAGGTTTATAGGAAAAATTACATACTTTCTGACTTCCTTTCTTGGAAAGGTACAGAGATATGAGGTAGTTAGATGAGGCAGTCGGAGATTATTACTGGGTTCCTTTACTTCAAGTAGTGTGATTAGCTTCCTAGTTCAGGATATGCAAGGTTGAGGAGCTTGGAACTTTGGGATAGAGAGAAAGAGTTTCTGACTTCCTTTCTTGGAAAGGTACAGAGATATTCAGTTATTAATTGAGTTATTAATTAAGATATTAATTCAGTGACCGGATAGTAGTGTGTGTGTGTGTGTGTGTGTGTGTGTGTGTGTGTGTGTGTGTGTGTGTGTGTGTGTGTGTGCGTGTGTTTGTGTTTGCATTAAATTACTGAGAAGCTTAAGAAAATTAATGAAACCTCAGTTGTTGTCAGAGGTTTTATTAATGCGTTTATAGATTCATAGCTTTTTCACAAAGCTCAGCCATATTATCCTTAAATAGGTTTAAAATAACCATAATCGGTTAAAAAACAGCCAACAAAACCATTAAATTAGCATAAATCATGAATATTAATATTTAAAATAATCAGAGTAGGAAAAACCATTAGGTCAATATTATTCACAGATATATTAGTAAAACAATAAAACAAATGAAGGGACTTAGACTTGTCCTGCTTTTTTCTTTTAATACTGGCAGGATGACAGTGAGTAATATTGACCTAATGGTTTTTCCTATTAATATTCATAATTTATGCTAATTTAATGGTTTTTATTGGCTGTTTTTTAACCAATTATGGTTATTTTAAACCTATTTAAACTGCTTTTTTAAGAAAAGGCCTTTGTTCTTTTGAAGTCAACTGTGTTTGATGAAAGTGCTTAACTGATGTTTTATACAATAAAATGGACTGGAGACTGGAGACTGGCCAGGGTGCTTTTTTTTTTTGGTTTATTTGTGTTTTTGGTAAGCACTTTTATACCACTTTACTGGTTTTATAGTTTAATTTGTGGTGTTTTGGGCATCATGGATTCTCCTGAACTTTTGGATTTTTCACCAGTCATTGATTCTGGGCATCACCTGGAACTTTTGGAGCTCAAAAGGGACGTGGCCGAGTTAAATGGCGAGTTAACTTGGCTTTTTGAGCTGTTTTCACAACAGCACATTCACCAGATTGGTTTGTTTGGTTCTGGCAGTTGTGTGGAGGCTGCACAAGTGAATGGAGGAGGCTTCTGCTCTCAAGGTAATGAAGACTTTTCAAATGGATTGGGCAGCTGTTCACACACCTCAGGGAGGCGTGGTGATGTCACAGCGACAGCCGAGGTTCATCATGGTGATGGAAAACAGCGTTTTCCCTGTAATGGGGATGATTTTTTGAATTTTAACCAGCAAAGCCATTCGAGGAAGGATTTAGGCACTAACTGTGCCGTTTACTTTGGCAAAGACCTTGATGTTATTTCCGACGCCGTTATTGAGCAGCCACAACAGGTGGAGCACAAAGAAAGAGGTACTGATAACCTTATTCAAGATTCTATTCCCCCTAAATTGACTAATTGCAATTCTGAAGGGAGATGTAATCACAGCATTGTGCTCCCTGAGCAGAGAGTTACTTTTAATGGGCATTCTTCTTGTCCTAGGAATGATGCTAACAACTGTAACCAGAATACAAGGGGGACTAGTTGTAAATATGGTGCCCTGTTTAAAAATAACTTTGTTTTCAATGAATCACACAAGGCACCAGGGACAATGTCTGGCAAGGACAATTGTGACAATGACAGTTTCAAATCTTTAAATGACATGATTTATGTGTTTGAGAAAAAAACTGTTTAAATTTAAAATGTCTCAAATGGAAATTGTTTATTTTAAGGAATGCATGCGTTTACAAGTGGTACCACAGGGGTTATGAATGTATAAATTCCCATTTGGAATACATTATGATGCTGATGTTATTGGGGATTTTGTTAAACCTTTTGATAAATGGGGGTTTAACTTCTTAACAAAGTTGTGCATTTTCATGAACAGATGGAAAATAGGCTTCAAAAAGAAGTAGAAGAGTTAAATGGTTTGATTCTAGGTGATTTGTTGTTTCCCCGATATGAAAGGCTTTATAATAAAATCATTGGCAGGGTAGAGAAAAAATGCAATATTTTATATAAAAAATCAAGGAAGTTAGATAGGGACCTTAAGCAATACAAAAATCATAAACTGTACCCTACTAATAACCATGTTTTTAGACATACAGATTCTGATCAAAGTGGGTTTCATTCCCAGTTTGATGGTAACAACAGGACCATGTCTGGAATAGAAGGGGACAATGAGAACAGGTATTTTGGAGAAGAAAAGAATGTAGATTGTCTTGATCAACAGGATTTTCCAGCTTTAAGGCACTCCGAAAGAATAGCAAACAAGAAGCAAGGGAGATAAACTGCATACAGCAAAGTGGCAGAATACCCGAAAGGTTTCCCCAAGTGGCAGACAGGGAGGTATTAATATTAGGGAACATAGGGCAGGACATTCTCCATACCTCCTACGGTTTCAATATTTACAACTACACTGATAGGATTATTACAGATTAATTTTTTAAATTATTTTCTAAAGGGCTTAAGTTTGTCCCCACCAAAATACCTGATATTGCAGAGGTATTAATAGATGTACAGCTGTATTTAAGGAAATTAAACTTGAAAGTTTTATTTTGGAAAAAGGATGGGGGCAATAAATCCATAGAAAAGAAACATGTTTTTTAAGAAAAATAGTGTATTTAATTCACCCTACATCCCTTGGTAGCCATTTTTGTGAAGGTTGTTAGAGATGATCTTTTTAAGATGTGGCGGGAAAAAAGAAAGTCTTTTTCAACCTTAACTTCAAGGAAAGGAGGCTTATTCAGGAACTAAGAGAAGACAAAAGTGTTTGAATTATGACCCCAGACAAAGGTGGGGGTATTATAGTTTTCAATTCTGAGGACTATACCAATGTCATGCAGGAAATTTTGTTTAATGTCGAAAATTACTCTCAAGTTTCCAAAAAACAAATACACATTTCTTATCAACATAGTGATAGCTTTTTATATGAATATGTATTAGGTCAAAGAATTTCCAAAGAGGTTTATGATTTTCTTTCTAATTCACATCCCAAAGTACCGGTTATGTTTCGGATACCAAAAGTGCACAAGAGTATCGTGGCCCCTCCATTTAGGCCAATAGTGGCAGCTGGAGGTTCTAAAACACACAATTTAGCTGTCTATATAGACAGAATGATAAAGCATATTGTGGAGGGGATACCACATTTGGTTAAAAATTCATGGGAATTCTTGGGGCAATTAATATTATGGTCCCCAGGAGTTACTTTTTTGATTATTGATGTCCAGGATATTTTTCCTGTATTCCCAAACAAGAAGGTTTAGCGATAATTGAGGATGTACATTTTACCTTTTCCCACCTACAACATGATCAGGTTACCATGCTATGTGAAATCATGACCCTCATTCTTGAAAATAATTATATATATTTTTTGAGGGGCAATATTTTCAGCAGGTAAAAGGTGTAGCTATGGGGGCCACTTGTGCTCCCCGTTTATGCTAGCCTTGTTTTATTGGGTTGGGAAAGGGAATATGTTTTCAAAAGTGAATATTTCTCAGAGATTCTCTCCTATAACAGGTTTTTGGATAATATTTTTATTTTATGGAGAGGTAAAAAAGACTCTATACCTGCTTTCATTGGGTATTTGAACAGTACCACCACTTTTTTAAAATTACCCTTTGAGTGTCATGATGAGGAAATAAATTATCTGGATACAAAGATAGTAAAAGGAAAAGAAGGTTTTATTTCTCGAGTATATCGTAAGAAAACCTTCTGCAACAGCTATTTACATTAAGAAAGCCATCACCCACTGTTTCAGAAGAAAGGCATCATTAAAGGTCAAGCTATTAGGATAGCCAGGATGACTTCCCAAAAAGAGAATGTAATAAGGAATTTGTACATCTGAAGGAAATGTTTTTAGATAGGGGTTATCCTGGTGAATTTATTGATGCCATTCTGAGAGAAGTTTTGGATGAATGGGGTAAAAAATATATAGCGCTTTTAGGTAGGGGGTTAACAACCCCCCCATGGTGGTGTAGATATAGATGGTGGAACAAATGGTGATTTCCAGCAAGCCTGTGTGATTCAATATAGTCCCTATACAATGGGGTTAAGAATATTCACACACACACACACACACACACACACACACACACACACACACACACGCATGCATACACACACTGATCTGCACACACATGCACTCACATGTGTATGCACACCCTCACACAAGCATACAGAGTTCACAACTGTAGAACTCATTGCATGACAAATAACATAATACAAATAATTGAAACTGACAGCAATAACTAAGAAAATAAAGACATTGCAAAACATGAGTGATGCAAAAACATAGCTCAAATATCTAACAAAATCATTAGATTAATATTTCTAAAAAACAAGTCTAGAACTGCTAACTTAGAAAACAAATGAATATTTAAACAACCTATACACCAACATTTAGTTTCTATAATCCTGTTACAAAGGGAGTAGGATTTTTTAATTTCTTGACATAGTGGCTGTCAAAAGATACATGGCATTGATACTTCAAGTCTTTAATTATAATTCAAACAGCTTACACAAATATATCTAAAAAGTTTTTAGATGGGGGGTTTTGCCCTTGCAACCATCAGCATTAGGACTTGTGTTTCCCACACTCCCTTACTTTTATTTACTAACTACATGTTTGAACAACCACAAAAAGTGTGAAACAATTTCACCTGCTATAGTTGACAACAAAAATTGACTGTAGCAGAACTTAATAATTATATTTAAATTGATAAACAAAAAAGCAGGTCTCATATCTATATTTGCATTATGGTAGATGAATGCATCTGAGACTACCAGGCTTTATAAGAAATAATATAGTATCCCCATAGCAGGATGAAAACTCTGAAAAATGAAAGATTTATGTAATAATGAATGCATGTAGACCACAGACAAATTACCAGACTAGATAAAATGGAAAGGCAGGAGATTAACAAAGATAAGGCACATCTTTATTGAGGACTGGGTTACAAAATTATTTTGGAACATTTAAATGAAGCATACATTACACAAGATGCTTAAGTAAAATTTCTGGAGTGTTATGCAGTTAAGAAAAGCAGTAATGGGATGCTAAAGAAATGGAACCATAATAACAAAATTACATGTACTGAAGAAGTACTGAAGTAAATATGGTGCAATGGTAACAAAGATTGCATGTTAGCAAATGTTTAAGCAGAACAAAAACAGTGCCTGCCACTGGTCACCTCACTTAGCACCACATATACTGTCTGGGTCCTAAGGGGGACTTCATAAAATTGTGGTTTTCCTGCTATGTTGCTGAAGCAGGATAAGCATCTAGCTATTTCTTGCTTTTCCAGTCTTTTAGCCTCTTCCTATTTCTGTCATTAAAATAACATGTACATGCATTGCCTGAAACTCTTCCTTGCCTTACTCCACGTTCACAGAGACCTCTAGTAGATTTGACCCAGTCAGTCTGGAGTTTCAGATGTTCATTCAGAAGCTACATTTAGTTCCTTTTCCTGCCCTATAGGTAATACTGACATGGTTGAGCTACACTGCGTCACAACTATGCAGCGTCTATTGTCTTTTATGTAATCTTATTTCACGAAAGACTTGTTCTTGCAAGCAGGCTTGGGAGTTTCTTATATGGCCATTCAGTACTTTAGATATCTGTGTCTGTGATGGGACATCTGTCATTGCTGGGATAACACTTCTAATTCCATAGAACTTTTTTCTCTTTCTTTATGTGTTTCATCACTGCACTCAAGCTGTAGTGTAAGGAAATGAAAAAGATAATCAGCTTGTGAATCAATTGATCATGAATTATTATTTTATTTATTTATTTGACATTTGTTAACCAGGAAAATTTGATTGGGTTACATAACCCATTTTCAGCAGACGCCCATGGAGAAAAGCTCTGTATTTAGACATTTAAGTACATACACAGACAGATTACAATTTTTACAGCAATAATGTTAGTTAAGTCTTAACACAATGCATTTAGATACATAAGCATGTAGAATACCCTTTTTAAAACAAATAATGTTAGTTAAGACTTTACAGAATACATTATATGCAGGTAAGAGTTGAGAAAAAAAAAAAGAAAAAAAATGGCCAGTTGCTTAGAAATTTGCTTAAAATTTAACTTAACTTCTAAAATATTACAATGTGTTAACAACAGATTACTTGAGAAGATAATAATTAATGTACTTAGCATCATGTTAGCAAGAGAATAGTTTTACAGTAGATTATATAAATTGCTTTACTTAGAGAATGGGAGATTTGAGAGATCACACATATAGAGGGATTTAGAGAAACAGAAAGAACACAAACTAAGGTTAGGGTGAGGGTAGGAGAAAGATCTTCTCCACCTCACTTTGTTCTCATTTTAATTGTTATGACTAGACCTTTGTGGGTTGTGCAATGTTCGGATTTCTTTATGAATGAAGTGGAGCTCTTTCCCATACTATAATTATTGGCTGCTTCTTTTAGTCTAAAAGAAGAAGCTAGTTAACAGTAAGGTAGCAAAGTTAGGGAGATTGAGAGGTTTGCCCATGGATTCCCTTCACAAGCTCAAAGTTTCAAAAGTTCGAAAAGCAATTGGTTGAAACTATAAGATTGAAGTTTTTAAATTTCAAACATTTTGAATGGAGATCATTTTAGATGTGGAATGGGAAAGTTGCCATTTTCCTCAATGTAGTGTGATCTCAGAGCTGGCATATTTATTTAGCAAGGGGTGTGTGGGGTGTCCCCCTGCAAAAATGTAAAAAAATGTTTTTGTTTTTATTTTTTTTTATTACAATTTTGAAGTTTCAAAACTTCAATCTTATTTTCTCCACTATTTACAGTTTGAAGTTTTGAAACTTTGAGCTTATAGAGTAGATCCTTGCCCCGGTGGTGCAGTGGTTAGCATTGCCGCCTCACAGCAAGAGGTTCTCTGGTTTGATCCTCCGCTGCGGTGCCTTCTGTGCAGAGTCTGTATGTCCTCCGTGTGGTCGCGTAGGTTTCCTCTGGGTACTCCGGTTTCCTCCCACATCCCAAAGACATGCTGTAGGTGGATTGGACACTCTAAATTGGCCCTAGGTGTGAGTGTGTGGGTGTGTGTGCCTTCTGTGGAAGGTTGGGCATCAGGCTGGCAACTTGACACTGTAAGACTCCACTGCCAATAATGAGCGGACAGGTGATTCGCTGTGGCGACCCCTAACCGGGAAAAGCCGAAAGAAGAAGAAGAAGATATGGATAAGTATGGGGTAGTTGGATCAGAAAACCTGTTGAGGAGTCAAGGGGAGTGAGTCTGAGTCTCAAATCATGCAGAACCTTACAAACTCTGGCACTTAGGGAAATCAGGTGTGCATGTCTGAAAGCCTTTTTTTATGAGCACACTCCTATATTAAACTAGAGTGTGAGTTCTAAAAGGAGGGTTTTGGTATGGAATAATACTCTTGGCATGTTTAAAACATCATATTGAAAAGGGAACATGCAGGTCATCTGTGCAGCTGTAATATTATGGTAAAGTGGGCAATCGTTCTTTGATTTCCTGAGAGTACCTTGAGGTGGTCTGCATAGGATGTTTTACTTACTCAATGTATTCTTTTAGTGAGGAACCTCTGTGGATGTTCCATTTGTTGCATATGCCCAGTTAGGTACATACAAAAGGGGGCACTATACTCAATGATAGGTCTGATGAATGCCGAATACAGTGGAACAATGACTTCCTTGGTCCTAGATGCCATACCTTTGTTTATAAGTCATGCAACATAGAATGCTTTCATCAGTACTGTAGATGTGATGGTCAAAGCTGGATTACTGTCTATGTGTGTTGCCAAGTCTGTGACTACTGGGTGAACTCTAAGGGATGTGTTGTCAATATGATAGTTACCAGGGTGGATGACTTCCCAAAGGATATTATTATGCATTTGTTAACATTTAGATTTTGTCCATGGCTCTGACACCAATTGTTTGTCTGTCTCAGTACTTCTGGCAGAACATTTGTGTCAGTGTGGGATTCAATGACAGCTCCTGATTTGCAATCATCTGTAAATTTAGTTAGCCAGAGACCATTGACATTGGCCTTGACTTCAGAGAAGAAAATGCCTAAAAGGAGTGGTCCAAGGACAGATCCCTGAGGGACTCCACTTATGACTGGCCTCTTTGTAGAGGTGGACTCCCTACTTTTAAGTTCCTGGGTTCTGTCTGTGAGCCATTTGGCTATCCACTCAGTGATATATGGGTTTGTACCTAACCTCTTGAGTTTCTCAAGAATGCCCAAGTTGGATATTCTGTCAAATGCCTTGGCCAAGTCAAGGTAGGCAGTGTGAACCATTTTGCCATTATCCATTGGTTTGGTGACCTTCTCAAAGAAGGCCACCTGGTTGAGTAAGCATAATCCACCCTTGATGAAACAAAACTGGTCTGGGTCCAGTGGCTGAGGGTTTACTATATCATTATTTATCATTTCCATGATAATTCTTTCCATGACTTTGCGTATAAGACTAGTGATACTTCTGGGTCTGTTAGTTTCCAGGGTATGTAGATGGCCGACTTTTGTGCAGAGGGATGACTGTTACTGTTCTCCATTCATGAGGCATGCAGCATTTTTGGAGCCCACAGTTAAATAGTAATTCCAGAGGGCCTGATGGGTCATGTTTCATGCTGTTTCTAAGGCATCCTGAGATACTGTCTGGGCTCATTGATGAAGTCTTCTTGGACTTAGAGACAGCATTAAGGATCTGTTCCCCTAGTGATAGTGGGGGGGGGGCATATTTGATGGTATTTCTTGAGGGAAGGTTGAGGGGGAGAGAGGGGTAAAGTTGGAGCTGAATTTGTTGGCCAGCAGGTTTGCTATATCTTTTGGCTCAGTATAGGTGGCTCCATTCACAATGAGATCTGCACACACTTGTGTATTGCCTTTGAAGTTGTGGACATAGCTAAAGAATGCTTTGTGGTTGCCCTTGGTATGGAAGGCCAAATTTACATCAAATTTGGCTTTTGTAGACTT
>NC_056732.1:1146803389-1146960889 GCF_019279795.1 Protopterus annectens | reverse complement strand
TGGTATTCTATACTGAGAGCAGTCCAAGTTCATAGCCTGGACACATAGACAGGCAGAGCCCATTAGATTCATTCTGCAACCATCCATAGTGCACATTGCACTATGCACTTTGTAAGTGTGGTATGCTTTATTGATAGTAGCTGTCTAGCTAATGGATTGTGCTGCTGGGGGGGGTTGATTTATTTCACAGTCTTACTTAGGACATGGCGATTTGAAAAATGATCCCCATTAACCAGGACTGTGCAGCATGTTTCATTTATAAATGTTGTAAATGAAGAGATTGGTTAGTGTTAATGCTTCGATTCCTGTAATTGGTATTGCCAGTGGTTTGTAGGTGGACAGATTGTGGATGTACCTTCATGCTTATGTGCATGGTACTAAGGAACAGACTGTATTAGTGCATCCATATATGTGTATAGTTAAACTTAGTCTTTCACTCATTACTTGATATAAAATTTATGCTCAGCTATGTTAGTATGACCAGACACAGCAACATGTAGCAATACGGTTTTGATTGTTTGACAAAACATCAAGGCCATGTTGCTGTATATTTCTCTTTGTGGTGGAAATAATACAGCCTAACTAAAGTATTCTGTGCAGAACTGAATTAATGCAGCCTCCTGATGTTAAGCTGTGCTCTGCAATTGTTTAGTGTATAGAACAGCTTAGTATTTGGTAGATGTGGTCATTCTGTCATTCATAGATAGCCTTAGTGCTTGCAGGCTATAATAATTCTGTACTGTAAATATACTTGCAAAACAGATGGTCATTTGTACACAGTATACAGGACTATAGTGTTGTTTATTTAAAAATATGCCATTATTTGATAACTGATATTTCCAAAACAATATTCAAATATAGGCAAGCAGATTAGTTCATTTGATTTTATAGGCTACAATATCAGTATTGTGGAAACATTAACATCTAAGAGTTGGGGTAATTCTATCACACCAATACAGCTGTGCAAAAAAAGATGCTGACAGTGAAACAAAATGCAGGATATTGCTCTTGATTTTTTAACAGGCTGTATTGTCTGGTAGTTGATAATAAGTATTGGTAGCGAAATATTAGCAGCTAGAATATTTCATTTAATTTTACATAATTATAAATATCATTAGGGACAGTAAAACAGCATCTAGACACTATTAATTCTTACAAACTAATAAATTTGTTAAAAAAAGACATCAGGCTAGATTCAATAAACCCTACATGGCTTACTAAAACAGTGTGTGTGTAGCGCTGCAACACACACTTGATAACCTTCCAGTTTGTATTCAGTAAATGGCTCTACATAATGTGTAAAGCCATGCAAACACAGTAAACATTATGACATGCTAATTATAGTATAACCAGTTGAACTGTATGCTAATCAACCAGTCCAAAAAGGCAGAGCTATTCATCAAGCTATAAAGAAATTGGGTACACTTAGTGCAGCCTTTTGCCTTGTACTCCAAAAGCTATTGGAATACGACCATGAAAGCTACATTACAGGGAAAGAATGTTAGGGGCTGCTGTTGCTCTTCTGCATGTGTATGTATAAAGACTTGAGTTTATGCTGCTGCTGCTGACAGACCATGTACAAGGAGGAGAAAGGTATTGACTCCTTTTAACTTTTCATGGTCTGCATGAAGTGGAAACAGTAGAGCACTACAGGGTATACAGAGTCACAATCTAGGAACTCTACAACCTCTGTCATCCACAAGTGACAGCAAGGCCAAAGTGAGGGGAACCAATACCCGTGGAGATCAAGGTATGTGTAGTACTTAGAATATTAGCTACAGGAACTTTTCAGAGGCCCACAGGGGGACATGCTGGAAGTGTCACAGGCATCAGCATCCAAGATCCTACATCAGTTCCTGAATGCTATGCTACAGCATGCTATTAACTATATATTATATATTTTCCCCTTACCCCCGAGGACAGAGCTATATTATGCAGGATTTCTTCTCAGTAGCACACTTTTCTGAAGTCTTGGGTACCATAGACTGCATGCACATTGAGATCAAAGCACCGTCTGGGGAACAGGGAAGGGTCTCCATAAAGAGAAAAGGGTTCAACTCCATTAACTGCCAGGTCATGTGTAATGCTAAAGGAATTATCCTTAAAATGTGTGATGGCAACCACAGCAGTTACCATAACTCCCATATCTGACACAACTCACAGCTCCTGCAGAGATTTTGCAAGGGTGATTTACCACAAGGCCATTTACTGGGGGATACAGGGTATACACTCAGACCATGGCTGATGATGCCCTTCAGAAATGCACACACACCCAAGGAGGAACCCAATAATAAGGCACACACTCAAAGAAGAAATATCACAGAGCATGTGTTTCCGTTGCTGAAGTCATGGTTTCAATGCCTAGATATATTAGGGGTTCTCTCCAGTATGATCCCAGTACTTGTGCCAAAATGATCACAGTCTATGATATCCTACATAATATCATCCTGGAAAAACAGCTAAAATGGGAACACCAAGGGCTAGGAGAAAATATTCCACCACCACTGGCAAGGTCACCACAGCCACACCTGCAGTACGTGAGGAGTCAGAGGGGAACTACCAGCCACTGTGGGTGTAGGTCGACATAGGTGTACACAATATGCCCTTCACCCTAGCCAAGAGGCAACAGATAGCATACAAGATGACCACTTAAGGGGTATAACTTTCATCCTATGCACATACATATAGTAGAACTGATGCCAGACAATGTTCACAACCTTGACTTACTCATGTAATGGCTGTGGACTACTAGCATCAGACAGACTCAGCCCCAAATGGCAACATTTGTAAATGCAGGACTATCAGCATAAGTGATGAACCTGTAACAGGAAAATAAATGTGTAAGAACATGAATGAATGGCAGATACCTGCGCACAGTTACTTGAACGTGTAGCTAAGTAACATTTGTGTGAGTTGTCCAACAATGACATCAATATGTAACAGAACTAACTTATGTAGATGTATTTACATTTGTCAGCTAAAACGCCTAATGCAACTAAAATACCCAGAATAGAAAAAAGTAGTCCAAAGTCTATTTATTCCTACATTCTCACAAGTGGAGCAATAAGCTTGACTTGAAGTATCAATGACTTCAGTGTAGCAATCACAGCACTAAAATGCTGCAAGAAGTCTGAAATAATTTCCAAATGACATCACCAATACATATCCTAACCACTCATTTAGCTACACACCCTGTACATCAGACATGTACATATGTAACCCTGAATCAAAAAGATAGTAACAAGGGAATGGCACTGCTATCATCTTTTGCACATGGTGGGGGGGTGAGGTAGGAGGCCAAGGCTGACACACAAAGCACATGTTTGCATTTGCTTCCCACCTTTCCTGAAACTGGTCTAGTCCAGATACAAATTTGCTGTATCCAGGACTGTTGTAAGCTTCTGAGCCCCCCAAGCCTTTTTGTGTTGGAGGGAAGCCTTCTAGCTTATCAGTGGGAGTGGTAAGCACTAGGTAGCCTATCTACCACAAGAGGAGTGGTTTCTGGCCCAAAAATTGTAGTTTACTGGCCGTTTGGGCAGTTTTTCCACACCTTTAAACTTTCTGGTTTAAAAGCCCACATTTGCACGGGTTTACACTTGTTTAAGCTCCGCACTGCGGTGCTGAGCTGAGCCAAACTATTATTGGTGCCAGAAAATCAAGCTGAGGCAAACTGTTACTGGTGTCAGAAAGTCTGCTCTTCAGTTTTTCCCTTAGATCTTGCTAGTTCTTTCTCTCTTGCACTTCAAATAGCCTAATCACTTTGCACTTCAACAGGTTTTTGTAGCAATTATTTTAGCACACCTAAGTGGTATCAGCTCTAGTCATTCTTCATGGAAATAGCTCCAGTACTTAGTAGTTATGACCACCCCTCCTGGCATGATTAAAGTTCAGTTTCCTGTGCTTTCTCCTATTAACCTGGTGCATTTGAGAATTCTGATGCAGTGCAGCAACTACCTCATGTACACAGACAACCCTCTTCTCTTACCTCCCAACACTCAGACTTATGAGTGATGCACTTATATCACCAAATTGGAAGCTATGTACTCTCCAGCCAAGACCGATCTAGCTGGTCAAGAGGAGAAGGCACCACACCACATGGAACAGACAGCCTTCCAGAACACCCACTATCACAGCTCTCACATAAAAACACAAACCACACACCCGCCTTTGTGAAGGCTCTCAATAGAAATTTACCCAAACAGCAGAGACCTCCAGGACAGAAATGCACTTGACCACCACAACACAGCACAAACCACATGACACACAGGTCACCTCCACAGTGTGCCCCTCAACCTATGCCCCTAAGGCTTAACTCCTTGCCCAATACACTAATCATAGGTGACTCAATAGTGAGGCACACAGATGTCCCACTCATTGTGCTGAATAGGGAGAAGGTAACATTCAGCTGTCTATCAGGTGCTTGAATCCGACACATAACACATGCACTCACATCACTCCACAGTAAGTACAAGTATGACTCCGTCATTGTCCATGTGAGCGTGAATGACCTGAGATGCACCTCCCTGGACTACATGAAAAGAGACATGGTGGAGCTCTCAGATTATGTGGCCCAGGCAGGTATGACACTAGTCATGACCAGTATCCTATCATCACCCAGAATGATATCGCAGTACAAACAAAAAATGATTGACTTCAACAATTGGCTAAGTTTCTGGTGTCATTCTAAGGGGATCCAGTATCTGTTTGTGTGGCATGGCATGATTGACAAACCTCAATGCTTTGCCAGAAATGGCCTGCATTTGTCACTCCTGGGTTTCCGGGTACTGGATAAGGGTTTTGCCACTCATATAGTGCCTTTTTTATGCGGTGTTCCAAAGACCAAATTACCACCATAACAGCTATAAATAAATGCAATCTGAGGGTCATGCTGCTCAACACTAGAAGTCTAAATCTCAAGATGCACTCACTCAAAGAACTCCTCAAAATGGAAAACATCAACATTTGTGCTTTAGGGGAGACCTGGTTTAAAGCAGCAGAAAGAACCCCTGTGGTACCAGGCTATAACTCATTCTACACCTTTTGGCCCTGTAACATGGACCGAAGTTCCAAATGCGGTGGTGTCTCCATATTCATAAAGGATATGCACACCTCCAGATTAGTAGCTGAGCATAATGCATCTGAGATACTTCAGGTACAACTAACACTGGGTAAGATGGCAATCCAGGTCATAGCCTGCTATAGGTCCCCAACCATGTCCCTAGACTCTCACTCCACGTTCCTAAGCACCCTGGAATCTATCAAGGTCCAACCCAACACTTTCTTACTAGGAGACTTCAACTACCCCTCCATCAACTGGGAAATCTGCTCAAGCACCAATACACTGGCCCACCACTTCCTGGAATCCATCAATTCCAATGCTCTGGGCCAGCTCATTCTGACCCCCACTAGAGGAAGCAACATCCTTGACCTGGTTATTACTAACATGGGCAATCATTGCTCTACACCAATAGTCAATCCCTTGCTGGTCAGATCTGATCATAAACTCATCACCATGGAAATCCACATCTCACCCATACCCCCGCAAAGGTAACCACCTTGAAAAACTTCTCCAAAGCTGACTTTGGACTCCTAAAAACAGAGGTGGCTAACTTCATGGCACCCATGCCAATGGAAAATAGCTGCATGACTGCCAAATCATACACCAGTGCACTGTAATAACATGTACACAAACACATGGAAATAGCCATACCCAACAGAACCAAGACGCTCTCCTCCAAAAAAGGAAGCCAGTCTAGTGGTCATCTGCCATTAATAAACTTTACAACAGAAGGAAGAAACTGTTGCAGAAAAAGGTTAGGTCCCAAGGATGGAAAAACTCCCTTAGCCTCAACAGAAAGTTGAGATCCCTCATCAAATCCTCTAAAGCCAGCTATGAAGGCAGAATTAAGGCAGACAGTAAAAACAATCACAAAGCCTTCTATAGCTATATCAAGAACCTTCACGGCAATTCACATATTTGCTCTGAGATACTGCACAATGGTACATCCTATACTCAGCCAACAGATATTGCCAACATACTGGCCAACAGATTCAGTGCCAACAATACCCCCCAAAGGACCAATCACAATACCGTCAGAATGCCAAGCACCCAGCATTACTGCAGCACAGGTTAAAGCTGCATTGTCCAAGGCCAAGAATACAGCTTCCATGGGAACAGTAATATCCCTGGCTGTGTTTTACATGAACTACAAAGCGAACTGGCACCACATCTGTGTGCCCTGTTCAGTCAAAGCTTCACCTGAGGCTTTGTCCCTACTGAATGGTACACTGCTACAGTCATCCCTCTCCATAAAGGGAGAAAGACTACAGACCCAGGGAATTATCACCCCATTAGCCTGATGAGTCTGATATGTAAAGCTATGGAGTGCATCATCATGGACCTGATTAACAAAGATATAGGAAATCTCCAAACTCTAGACCCAACATAATTTGGCTTTGTGAAAGAGAGATCATGCCTGCTAATCCTGATTGACTTCTTTGAGTCAGCCACCAGGGGTGTGGATGAAGGTAAGGCAGTGCATACAACCTACCTCGATCTGGCCAAGGCCTTTCATACCATTCCTCACTCAGGAATTATTGATAAACTCACCAAATTAGGCATCAAACTCTATATCACTAGGTGAGTTGTAAATTGGCTCACAGATAGAACACAAAGTGTGAAAGTAGCAGACTCCAAGTCAGACTACTGAGCAGTCATGAGTGGAGTCCCACAGGGATCGGTCCTGGGTCCCCTTCTGTTCAGCATCTACTGCTTAGAAGTCCAGGCCAACACAAAGGGACTCTGACTGACCAAGTTCTCAGACAACTGCAAGGTAGGAACCATTATTAATTCCCCATGTGATGCAGATATCCTACAGAAAGGCCTCACTGAGACCAATGACTGGTGTTGAAACCGTGGCCTTAAGCTTAATGCCAAAAAATGTGTCATCATCCCCTTCGGTAAAAACTCAGTTCCCACTAATTACCACATTGATGGTAGCCCACTGAACACTGAAGCCGTTATAAGAGATCTGAGTACGCAGGTTGACAGCATCCTCTCCTTCGACCACCACATTGCCACTGTGGTCAGAAAGTCCTTCTATGTGGCACATCTCATTACCAAGGGTTTTGCATCCAGGAAGAATGAGGTCATTGTCTTTCTCTGCTCTTCCCTCATTAGACCAATCATCGAGTATAATGTCCCATTTGGCATGTACCTCACTAGACACCTGCAACAGCTGGAGAGGCCACAAAAGTACCTCATGAAGCAGATCATAGGCATTAAGCACATGTCCTGCATGGACAAACTCAAAACACTCCAGCTATTCCCTGTCTCATATCGCCTACTTAGAGGTGATCTCTGCATGACTCACAAAGCCATGTCTGACCCAGCTCTGTTAGAAATGCAACATTTAAAGACATCCCAATCTCTCCGTACCACACACTCCAAAGACCTCAACCTCATTACCACAATCAACATAACATGCTGGAGGGACAGGTTCCTCACCCAGAGACTGCCAATGCTCTGGAATAGACTTAACATACATGTCAAGCAGAGCAGCTCGCTGACCCTCTTCAACAGAAACCTTGATGAGTAGATGGGTAATAGAAAGTTCACCCCGGGGATCACTCCAGTGGCTCTACTTGATAGAGGCACTAGGAACTAATGTCGGGGGCACTTCTATGGGCTAGGCTTGTAAAGGCACCAGGGCTATTAGCCTAGTACACACCTATGTACCTATGAGTGTGTGCAAGTAAGAGACACTGTCAGGCAGGAATGTAGATAATATCAAATGGCCACTGAGATAGAATGACTTGCACAGTAATGCCTCATATAGCCGGTATGTGTAGGTGCCTGTATGGGAACACAATGTGGAATGTGTGTGTGAGTGTCTGCATGAACACGGCAAGACCTGTGCCAGCACTACATCCTGGCATGTCGATCAGGTGTAAGATGTGCATGGTAGAGGTATCAGTTAATTGTTGTCACTCCTGACTGTGAGACCTGGCTCTGCCAGGAGTTGCACTGGCATGCCCATGATCAGATATGGTGGTGTTAACTAAATGTGAGTGATGTGTGCTAGATGAGTTCTCCTCATGACTATGTCCATGTCCATGACCTTGTAGCCTACCACATCTGGCTGTGGACACCACAACCACTGATGGAGCAATAGAAGTAGCGTCACTATGGGAGTGGGATCAGGTACAGCCATGTCAGCTAACAGCAGATGATGCTGCGGACCTACAGCCATGTAGATGCTATTTCCCTCCCAACAAATATTCCATCGCAGACACTGCCCATTCTATTGTGCCATTCATCCAATCCATTGAATCAGCCACACAGTGGAGGCAGTCATACAAGTCAGCTTGTTCCACATCTAGAACTCTAAGCATGTCTTTAGAGTCTCTAGTGAAATGTGCCTGTGCCTCCATGACAGCCCTAAACATATGTTGAATGGCACATAATGACATACCAGCATCAGGTGAACAGCAGACAACAGGCCTCCTCTGGGCATCCCTACCAACTCTCTTGCATGGCACTTCACACACACACTTTGGCTATGAACAGAGTCAACTGGCACTGAAACTATGGTAACCACACTACCCTGATCAACCATGTCACCCTCAACCTGTTCACTATCTGAGGGCTCAATGGAAAGGGTATACAGAGGCATACTGAGTGTGTCTGAAGGAAATCCATGGTATGTGTGAGTCACAAACTCAGTGTCAGATTCAACCTCTGCACTGACTGACTGTGCCTCTGTTTGGCCACTATCATCATTAGAGCCTACCAATGCTCAGGCATCAGATGGTAGGAGTTGGTGGTAGGAGTCATACTCTTTCACTGTCAGGATCACATGTGATAGTAAGCAGCAAACACAGGAGTGAAATTACAACTCTCCTAAATATTAACCCAGAATATATGAACCGAAATTAACACTGATCACACAATCACAGATGCCATAGTTATACAGACACTCATTACACCCTCCTCACTCATACAAAATATCTAAATAATGCTTAGTAATAAGAAAAAAAATGCTTATCATGCACAGGTGTCTCAACACTTTGCAGGGAGGACTGACCTGGAAGAAATGAAGCAAGTAAATGATGGCAATTAGGCATCACAATGGGAATAACACAATTGCCTATACGCCCTGTAAGAAATAGCTGTAACTGAAACTTGTCTAAGCCATCCACCCACACCCATGTAAACTAAACAACTATTGTATAACTGTATAATTTAACAATAAGTACAGAAAAAGAAACATATTTCACAGAAAGAAGTACTCACATTATTACTTATCTGGAATCTGCTGCTGGGACACACTTGTCCTCCCAGCCACATCACCACCAGTATCAAGCACACAGTGTGCAGTCTACCACTGAGCCATCAGAATCTCTGACAGTGGACAGGAAGTCCTCATTTGGTGTCAGTAGTGGCTTGGTAGCAGGACCACCACCTGTAGCCAGATGCTCTCTAGCAACTGCAGCCAACGTTCTTCATGCTGATGAAATCATATCAGTGGCTCGTTGCCACACTTGATCATAAGTGTGGCCACAACAACCAACTGCATTTACATCATTAACTAACTGGTTCCAAATCTGCTTCCTGGTAGCCATATCACCATGACCTCTCTCAAGCAGAAAAGTTCCATGTCACATCGGAGCCTGGATTACAGCCTCATTCTCAGATTCATTGAAAGGGGGGTTTCATGGATATGTGGGCTTGGGTGCCATAATCCTGTGACATAAGGCAAAGAAGGATAAAACATGTTAATATCACATAAGTAAAGTATCTGTTAACAAAAATAATCAGTCTGTGTACCCTGTGTAAACATAAAGCACTTGAAACACACCTTTCTTTGTGTATAACTGAATGTTAGATAATCACCCCATCTCCCCCTCCCACACAAATGAAGGTTTGTATAAACCTAAGAATACCAAATAAGTAATGCATATGTTTTCAGCAAAATTATCACATTTTCTACACATTTTCAATATAAAACCCTTGAAACACACTTCTCATTTTGGACAACAGAATGGTTAGTGCCCCCCCCCACACACACACACAAACAAAGGTTTGAAAAAAAAACAAGGAATACCACATAAGTAATGCATATAGAGAATTATCAGCATGTCTACACTTAAAGTCAATTTATGATTGCCCATCAGTTTTCACTGTACCTACCACTCCTTCTGAGGATGCCCTGCACCATCTCAGAGGCATAACACCAGTGACAGTTACATATACATTATGTTTCTCTCCAATAACAAAAGACGTGAAAGAAGAAAGCAGATGTTAAGAGAATAGTTGTGCTGAAAGTATAACTTGTCTATCACAAATGTAAATGCCTGCCAAACCTGCTTGTGCCAACAAGTGAAATATAAGAAGTGCATACAGAAAAAAGTTCCATTTTCTCCAGGATATTTAAATACATTTGTTAAAGTTTACAAAATCTGAAATGTATTTCAATAATACAAGCATACCTTAGAAAAAGTTAGCCTGCTCTGCAGAGACAATCAAATTCAAAGGAATACCAATCTTCTCTTTAGCCCAGATACACAAGTCTCCTCACCTTCAATTTCCCTAGCTATATGGTTACCTTTTTATAGTGTAGACTCAGCCCTTTGAGCACTGTGAAAATATGAATGAGGTGTGAATCATTAGAATTGCTGAATATCAACCTTTTGACTTTGTGCAGCTTGCTGAATACCAAATGTTTGATTTTGTGCAACAGATGTAAACATAGTGTATCTTCTGCACCATTTTGTTAGGTGCTAATGGCTAGCAACTGTGAATGATTAGTGTAAGTGAAGGAAAATACAACAGCAATTCAGACACCCTTCACTGCAGTGGATGTGACAGTGATGATGCACTTTCAAAGTGTGGAACTAACTTCAGTGATTTTTAAATAAATCAAATCACCAAGCATGTATTGTTTTTGTCCATAATAGAACAAGCATCCTGCCTTTGGTAAAACTGTTGTTCACTGTTATGTAATTTTTTCACAACTTGAAAGGAAAATGACAGAAAATGTACTTGAGGCTGCATATCTGATATCAAAGCACATATAAGGGAAGAATAATCAGAATACAAAAGTAAGACAGAGTTACATTTCTGCAAACATATTCATAAATTCTTGTGTGATCACTTATTACACTAAATATGTTAGCCACACATGTACAACCAACAGAGAAATTCCAAGTGTATGAACTGTTAATACTGGTTACGAAAAGTGCATTGCTTGTATGCACGATTTGATTGCTGTTGCAAAGATTGATAACACACTCCATCAACAGTGGTTTGCAATTGCATTAGTCTGATGGTTCGAATCCAGAACTGTGCAAATGTTTAAACTTTGTTTCACATTTTGTTATCTTTTCCTTTTTTTGGCTTTACCATTTGTGTGGCTCTTGGCTTAATGCAAACATGGTTAAGTGCATAAAAATTAAAAATTTAGTGTTAGATGCCTTATGACGTGCGAACATGCTTAGCAGCATTTCACAGTGTTCATTATAGCCTTTTACATTTGTGGGTTGCCTACCTGTGTGCAAAGGAAAACTTGAAAATTGTATCTGGTTCACCTTCCTTTGTGCAAACAGGCTAAGTGGTGATGTGCGGCCGTCAGCACTCTGAACAGTACTGAGTGTAAAAATGCACCTGTTTCCTAGCTTTCCCTGTGGCATCAGGTGTATGTTCATAGCCAGAACACAGATGAGCTAGGGTTCTAATGCACTCCATTTTTAGTAAGAGTGTCCCACTGTAAACTTTTTTTTACAACATTTTGAATATAAGGGTAATACTACATACTAATAGCTGTATATTGTAATGTGATTAAGCATACACATGGCATCATATGCATTATATGTGTAACTGGTTCCACATGACAATAATGATTATGTAATAAAAAATGTATTTTCTTACCTATGATGTACTCCATAATTTACTGACAATCATCAACACCCCTCCCATTACCAAGTACAGCTGTAAAGCAGAATGTATTGTGTAGTCTGTAGTAGAACTCCAGAATCTAATACTAAAGAAATACAAGTCTATCCATTTCTGTTATATTGTCAGACATTAGTCCTGCATCACACCTGAGAGCACATAAGCCAGGACCTTGTAATGTCGCACACATACAGGCTTAATTGAAGTACAGCACCACTCACTCTTCAAAGTGTACATTTGTAATGACAATGATTGGCAACCACTTCTTTTGTGGCAATGAGGAAAATCACCTACTTTGAAAGACATGCATTCTCTTTTTTACATACGTTTGACTGCCATGTAGTACAAATTATATTTAACAGTGTATAAGTCCATACAAAACAGGGGTCAAGTCATCCTACTGATCCCTCCAAAGTCATGGCTTAAAAGCCAAATCATTTAGCACATTAGTGTTGATCACTGGGCAAAGTGTGACTGGTATATCAGCATACACTCTAAGAATTAATGGCAAATGTTAAATTATCATTGCTGTTTCATAAACTCCCTACTTCTTTGGTTGGCAATGTTTCTCTACACTTAACAGTGCTCAAACATGGCTGGCATGGGTGCGTGTGTTTGAGCACTGTTTGTAAAATGTGATATCATGAATTGGCAAGAAAACACTTGTACTGTTGTTGGAGAACCTTTGAAGACATGGCAGGAAATGGGAAAGATGGAGCCAAATTCAAGGCAAAGAGGTGGGGTGTGGAGGACTATAAATATTTGTTGCACTCCTCGTGAAGTACTACAGCTGTAGGCTATTGCAGGGGGACTATATCAGGTCTCAGCACAAGGCTGAAGATTGGAACAGCCTTCCCAAGGCTGTCTTCAGTGTAACTGGCATACAATGCACAGGGGAGCAATGCATGCAACATTACAGTGACCTGAAATGGTGCAAGCAGACACAACTCAGCCATTGGCTGGATGGGATTAGAACTGCTAACATCTCACAGTTGTGTAAGTATACAGCTAAAGCATCTTTCTGAATTGTTGCTTTATTTGAGCTGTCTTTTACTGATGTGATTGTGAGCTACTGTTTTAAAGCCATTTACTGATTAACTAACTATATTTTATTGCTATCTACTGCACTTCATTACTGTTTAACTGCATTTTACTGCATTTTGATACGGTTTCATTGTATTTTTTCATACTGTGAGTTCTTTTCTTTTGTCTGTAAGTGGTTAATCTGTGCTTATTTGTGAATTTTTTACTGTGTTCTTAACCTTAAATTGAGTAGCATAGTCTAGATACATGTTTGCTGCATCGAGAGCTTCAGCTGCACATTTTTTAACCCTTTTTGAGGAATTCCAGCTACAAATTTTCCTTTAGTAGCACTTGTGTGATCACCTAGTAGTACTACTCTTAGACCTTCCGCCCTTTACCCTGTTAGCTAAAGGCCTCTATGGCCTCCCTCCCTCAGTTTCTGACAAATGTGCATGGACAATTTCCTATGTTTTCTACTGCCAGTCTGGTTGATATTGGCATCTTGAGACAATGTAGCAACTGCCTCATGTACATGGACAACCCTTTACCACTAACACCTAGGAACACAAATTGTGAGAGATGCAATTACATTAAGCAGCTAGAGTCATTGCTGTCTCTCTCACAAGCCAGTCTGTCTGGCACTGAGAAGGTTGTCAACATGAACATCACACCTCAAACAACAGCCACACCCACACAACACACCCCCACATATGTGGAGGTCCTCAACAAAAACATATCCAAACACATGCGAACTCCAATGCCCACCACACTACACATAGTCCACACACCTGAGTCTCACGGTCACTAAGTCCTAAACATAAACCCAACATATTAATCATAGGAGACTACATTGTGAGACACACAGATGTGTCCCTCACCAGGCTGGATAAGGAGAAAGTCATGATTAGCTGTTTGTCAGCTGCCAGAAAATGTCATATCACTCATGCACTCAAGTCTCTTAGTGGGTACTGTTATGACTCTGTCATAGTCCATGTTGGAGTGAATGACTTGAGATGTACCTCCCTGGACTATATGAAGAGAGACATGATAGAGCTTGCTTAATATATGTCCCAGGGAGGTATGTTCCTAGCCTTAAGCAGCATTCAACCATCACTCAGAATGATGCCTCAGTACAAACAAAAAATGATTGGCTTTAACAATTGACTTAGTTTCTGCTGTCATTCCAAGTGCATCCAGTACCTGACAGCCTGGGATGACATGACCGACAAACCACAATGCTTTGCCAAAGATGGCTTGCATCAGTTTCCCCTGGGCTTCATGTTCCTGGCAAAGAATCTTGCCTTCCCCATAGTGACTTTTTTAGGCAATGCCATGATGTCAAACCTACCAACATAAAAATTTAATCAAAATGTAAATGAAAGGTCTTGCTGCTGAACTCTAGGATTCAAAACATGAAACTGAACTCATTGCAAGCATTCTTAGCCCTGGAAGATGCTGACATTTGTGCAGTGACAGAAATCTGTTTCAAAGCTGTGGAGAGCACCCCAGTCATACCAGGTTACTCATCCTATCATACATTCAGGCCCCAAACCGTGAGCAGCAAAGCAAAAGGAGGTGGCGTTGCAATACATATATAAAAGACATACAGACCTCCAGGCTAGTCAAGCACAGGAAACACTCCAGGTGCAGTTAACAAGTGCCAAGACCCCTATTCAAATCATAGCTAGCTATAGGCCTCCAAGTCTGACTCAAGAGGCCCACTCCACATATCTGGATCTCTTCAAATCTATCAAGATTCAAACCTTTACCCTGATCCTGGGTGACTTTAACTATCCAACCATAGATTGGAAGAAAAACTCATGCCAAAATACAAATGCCCAGAGATTCCTTGATTTCATCAATGCAAGTTCCTTGGACCAGTTGCGCAACACCCCCACAAGAAGTGAAAATATCTTGGACTTGGTATTAACCAACATGAGTAACCACTGCAGCATCCTTAAAGTGCCATCATCCCTGATAAGATTTGACCACAATCCGGTCACTTTTGAAGTCACCATCTCCCTCAACACCTCCCCCCCAGTTAGGCTCAAACAAAAAACTTCTACATAGCTGATTACGACCTCCTGAGGGAAGTTATAAACAGTTACACAGCCCCCTCCCCTTCATAGGAACTGGCACATATGTCCAAACCTACACTAAAGTACTATATGACCATTTATATGGTTGCATGGAATCAGGAATACCTGACAGGACAAAATCCTCCTTCTCAAGGAAGAGTGACCCTGTCTGGTGGACATCTGCAATAAATAAACTCTATAATAAAAGGAAAAAAAATTGCTGTCTAGGACCAAGAAGGAGCTGGTGCCTAATTGCAAGTTATCTCTCCTTAGGCTGAACAAGCAAATAAGAGAACTAGTGAAATCTTCCAAAGCAAACTTTGAGTCCAAACTGGCTACATCTATTAAAGACAATCATAAGGCCTTCTTCACATATATCCACAATTTCAAGTGAAGCACCCAGATCTGCTCAGAACTGGTGGTCAAGGACACCACATACACAAATGGTGTAGATATAGCAAACCTGCTGGCAGACAGGTTCAGTGAAAACTTCACCCCTCTGCCCCCCCCCCCATCAGTAAAACAGGACATCCCCAGTACCTGTTCCCCTCCCCTTATATCTAGGGAGCAAGTCATCACTGCCCTCTCAAAGGTAAAAAATACAGCCTCCATGGGACCTGATAACATCCCAGGTGGCATCCTACATGAATTCAGGCAGGAACTCACAGTGCCATTAGACACCCTCTTCAAACAGAGCTTGAGTACTGGCTTCATCCCAGCTGAATGAAGGGCAGCCACTGTCATCCCTTTGCATAAAGGTGGAGCGTCCAGTGATCCAGTAAATTATAGACCCATCAGCCTAACTAGACTGATCTGCAAGGTCATGGAGTTGATTATCATGGACCTCATTAACAAGGACAGTGGCAACCTCCAGGCACTCGATCCCAGACAGTTTGGTTTTGTCAAGGGGAGGTCATGCCTTTTAAATTTGGTCAAATTCTTTGAGATAGTCACCAAGGCCATGGATGAGTGGAAGACAGTGCACACCACCTACCTTGACCTGGCCAAAGCCGTTGATACTATTCCCCACTCAGGTATAATAGATAAACTCTCTCAACTAGGCATCAATCCATATGTTAGCAGATGGGTAGCAAACTGGCTCACTGATAGAACCCACCTAGTCAAAATAGGGGAAGCCACTTCAAGCAGTAGACCCATAATGAACAGTGTAGCCCAGGGATCGGTCTTGGGGCTTATGCTGTTTGGGATATACATTTCTGAGGTGCAGGCCAAAACCAGTGGGATATGGCTGACCAAGTCTACAGATGTTTGCAGGGTGGGTGTTGTCATAAATTCCCCTAGTGATGTGGACATCCTCCAAGAGGGTCTCACCCAAACAAATGACTGGTGCCAGAAACATGGCCTCAAAGTGAATGCTAAAAAATGCATCATCCCCTTTGGGGAGAGTGATGTCCCCACAAATGATCACATTGATAATAAGGTCCTAAGCACAAAATCAGTAGTGAGGGACTTGGGAACCAAGGTTAATAGCAAACTGACTTTTCACCACCATATTGCTTCCTTTGTACTGAAACTTTCTACATGGCACACCTCATTAGTAAGGGTAACTCATCCATGGACAAGGTGGTCATAAAATCCCTGTATACTTCCCTTATATTGCCCCTTTGGGTGTGCACCTCACAATGCACATGCAGCAGCTGGAGAGACCACAGTGGTTCCTCACCAGGAGAATCCAGGGCTGAAGGCCCTGTCCCTCTACTCAGTCTCCTACAGACTCCTCAGAGGTGACTTGTGTCTTGCATACAAAGCAATCTCAGACCCCACCCTGATGGGACTGCTGCATATCCACAAGTCAAGCTCCACTCGAGTAATCCATATGTGCGACCTCAACCTGATCTGTGACATCAATAGGACTTGATGGTGGGACAGATTTGTGTCCCAGAGACTGCTTCTTTTGTGGAATAGACTCCCTTTCCACATCAAGCAGAGTACCTCATTAAACATTTTTAAGCACAACCTGGATAACTGGATGGGTAACAGAAAATACACCCCTGTGATTCCACCTGTGTCCCTGCTGGACAGTGGCATAGGATGCTGACTTGTTGGAACATGGGCTAAACCTTGGCTAGGCTTGTAAGGGCCTCAGAGACAATAGCCTATGATCCTATGATTCTATTAAACGTTAAGGAAATCTGTAGATAGCCAAGACTGGTATGCATAATGTTTTCATGTCTCTTTTTCTCTGTTTTTGTATAGCTGCACAGGCTATTTCAGTGAACAGGGAGGTACATGCTGAAAGACTGGAGAGTGTCAGGCAAGAGACATGTATCCAGCACAAATGGACATTATTGTATTAAATATATTAGCATTCCACAGATTAGCAGCAACTTAAGCATGTAGATCTTAACTGTAAAAGAAAACATGCATGCTTTCTTCTGTAGCTCTTGGTAATTGTTTTAGGCAAGTGTAATACTATATTCAGAGTTGGCAGGTTCAATTCCTACATGTAACCTATACATTCACATTTAACAAATATAATCTTTAATTTTTAATTGCAGCAATTTTGGCTTTAATGCCATGTTGTTAAATTAATCTGTAATGTCTTGAAAAGCATACATAGAATATCTACATATTTTAAACATTACTTGTAACAATTTGCAATCCTTTTTGGACTGGGAAAGCTGTATAGGTAATATAATAATGATATAATAATACAAGTATATTTATTGTAGCAAACCATGAATGGGACATACAATGGTTCTAATCATCTATTTTCTTTCTTGCCTCACCAAACCTCTTATCTCTCTTTCTCTCTTTTTTCTGTTAAATTGAAACACATTGTTATGGTATCATGCTTTTCTCCCTTTCTGCCAATAAAACTAATGTTTTTCAGCATGGGGAGGTATACCAAACACTGAGGCTCACCTGTCATCCCTCCACATGCTGCCATACCAACCTCCCGCACCTCTGGGATGCAACCTGGCAGTATTGCATCTGCAACCCTTGCAGCACATGACCCATCCACATCAGGTAGGAGTGCCCCAGCTGCTGGTGCATTACTACCCTCTGGGAGCATTGCTGGAGATGGCAGCCATGTGGAGAGGATGCTTATTAGAATGGAAAAGAGACTCCAACATCAAGCAGTCTCACAGGGAACTGAGGAAATGGACAGTGATGACAGCCCCAAACATAGCTCTGCACTTTGCATATATGTATTCTCAAAAACAGTTGATTTGGTCCAGTTGGCTATACGACATTGTTGTTTTTTCATCCATCTGTGTTATGGTGACATTCTAAATTCCTCCAATTTTCTATGCATGTCCACATTACAGTGTTGAAGAAGTGGATATCTGGGGTTATTTCCTAATTCCATCCTGCAAATTCCTTTATTGCTTCTCTTTTGCTCTTCCCCTGCTTGCACCCAATTTCACTACTTTCCTATCTACCGCATTTCCGCACTTTTAATCTGGCCAAAAAATAGAATCACACACTACACACATGGCTAAAGATGGCCCATAATAATGCCTTCACCTTTTGCCCTCTGCATTTGCTCAGAGTTTAGCAACAAGAAACAATGCCAAGTGGTGGTGAATGGCTCTTCATGTCCTATGTCAAAACCTGGTGAGTTTTTGCAATAGGCCGCATTAGTCCAGTTATTTCTACACAATGTTGCTTAAACTCACTGTGGTAAAGGAACATACAAGTTAAATTAGTGTAAAGGCAGTACTTTAAAACATTTACTATGACAGTTATTTAGACTGCTGAATGTGGCAAAATCAACTTCCTGTGTGGAGTATTGACATAAACCACTTGACTGGTGTTTTGTTTTTGCCAATAGCCTCAAGGGTTTGACTCCAGATGCATTTCACATAGTGTGATATTATGTGTATGATATGTTTAATCACTCATATATTAATAATTGCCACAGCTATGAGTTCTCATGGAGATATATTGAATACTTGCCAAAAATGAGTATCTAAGTGACATCCATCCCCTCAACTATGAGATATTTATCTAACCTTATTCTGCTTGTCATAAGCCTGTTGTGCCCCTATATCAGTAGCATCATGCTACATATCATGGCAGGTTAATAATTAGAACACACCAAAACCATGTCCGTGAATGTTCTATTACACAAAACATCATTATGTGTAGGTCCATCTCTCCTTGTATGCACTCCTTCACTCCCACCCCTCTTTACATGTGTGTGTATCTATTAGGTTGATGGATGGTGTCTGCAGACTGGTAAAACTCTGCAGATGGATAACACAAATATGTTCCCTTGATTCAATAGTTTGTCAGTGTTCCTGTAGTGTGCAAGGTTTTAAAATATTCAGTAGGATTGTCTTTGTGCCATGCTCAGGTGATGATGGATGACATTTTCATCTAATGTGATGTGGAAACTATCCTTATTCTGACAAAGCATACTGCACACACACATTTCAGGATATCTGGCCATACAGAAATAGCATACCTGCTGAGTCATGATAATCATTTAAAAAGATGTATCATCCCTAATCATTTTGAGAAAGCTGTACACATAGTATTAACTTGTGACTTGCAGAGAGGCCTGCAAAACAGCAAATAGTTGTACAACTGTGTTTAGGTAGGCATTACTGATAAAATTCGTGGAAGACACATATTTTACTGTAGTCATTGATAGTCACTTTTTGCAGTCCTGATCACATTTACTCAGCTAATGTCATCCTGACACTGTTTATAAAAAATAAAAGAAAATGATCAGGATGTGAACCATGTCTCATCTGTGCTGTAACCAGGAGCTCATTGTTTTTACACACTGTGCTACAGAGAAAGTTACATAGCAGATATGTTTTCAGCACTCAGCACTGACCAGAGTGCTGACAGCTGTGAATCACAGTTTAGGCTATTTGAGTGAAGAAAAGTTTATCAAATGACATGTTACTATTTTTCTTTAAGCAGAGACCCACATTTGCCCGGTGCTTAACTCCGAGAAAACAGGGAAAGCAACAGCTATAGTTATTTATGTAATAAAAGTCTGTGCCGAACATTTTCTGTATAAACTGCAGTAAGAACAGTAGAACAGTATAGTAACTGTCAGCTATTTCCCTCATAACATATCTTCTAAATTCCTTCACACGTTCAAGTTGAATTCATGAAATGACAGTCATATATGCGCTAACACTTTGTCATCATCTGTGTAGATCATTTTCTCAGCGATGCACTATGTAAAGAGGTGTTTAGCATGTCTTCCTATGGTTATTGGCCTATTTTCCATGACATAGAAAGGTATTCATAAACACAAGAAAAGGGCAGGGATGTGGGCTTCAGTGAATACATACTTTCTGAGATTCATGTGTGCCCTGCAGCAATGCACTTGCAAATAATATATTAGTACTTGGGCCACTGTCAAAGACACTACAGAAATAAAGAGCATAGCTACATTCTTACATTTGATACATGTTTATACTGACACTGGACATGGGTCATCCATGATCATACGACATTGATATTGTCAAAAAAATTGTATTAATGTGGACATCAATTCATATTAATATGAAGACACATACCTCAATCCTTGCAGTACTGCTGTTTTCAAAATGTGTGTGTGTGCGTGTGTGTGTGTGCTATCTAAACATACTGAGAAACAGATACATGTGTTTCTCAGTTCTGCAACATGCATTTATGACAGCTTCTTTCACCTAGGTTACAAAGATGTCTTTAAATGTATATGTTTGCACACTGCAATCACACAATCCAATCTGAAGTTCAGCCTTTCCACACAGGTCTCATAACCATATATGTTACCTGTGTATGCCATCCTCTATAAAAAGCACTTTGACAATGATAAGATCAAAGTTCTGTGATGATGTGAATGTTAAGTACTGTGTTCTCCAGCTTGAGTAACTACTTAGGTTGGGGATCAAATCCCACAACAGTCAGCTTGTGTGTGTGCCTGTATGTTTAACTGTGTGTGTGTGTGTGTGTGTGTGTGTGTGTGTGTGTGTGTGTGTGTGTGTGTGTGTGTGTGTGTGTGTGTGTGTATGTGTGCACAGTCAGAAGAGCATGAGTCTATGTCCTGCTGCCCTCACTCAAGTATCATGCAGAAAAACATTTACACTAGTATATGACTACACAGCAATTTCATGCAGCCCTCCCAACATCCTTTTCTCAGCATACACTGATGATGTCATCCTCTATAAAGTATAGTCTGACACTATTAATGTCAGACTTGTGCAGTAGTACTAGCATTAAGTACACTGTTCTGTAGCTCCTGTAACTAGGAAGGTAGGGTCCTAGTCTCATAGCAATCAATGTGTGTGTGTGTGTGTGTGTGTGTGTGTGTGTGTGTGTGTGTGTGTGTGTGTGTGTGTGTGTGTGTATTTAGTCAGCTCTCAGCCTGGGGGCAATTTTAGAGCAGCATGTGAGTCCCTGGCTCTGTCAGACACTCCTACCGTCTTCTCACCATTCACACATCATAAAGCAGAGTCCTTCTATGATCCTCTGCAACCCATCTCCAGACCACTGGATGTGTGATTGCTAATTCTGTCATGTGGTGGTGCATATGTCACATATGGTCAGAGACAGTATGTAATACAATCAAACACATACACACATATGCACATAGCCTTACTATCTTCCATGATATAGATATAGCTATTTTGTTTTCAATTTTATAGAAATAGCTAGGATTTTATTTGATGTTGACCATTAGACAAGAAATGTTCCACGACCCTATGAACATTGCACATGTCAATGCTGCTGTAATTTACTTGTGATATATTGAGGTGTGGATGTACAGTAGGCCTACAATAGTGTATGCCAATCTGTAATTTGAGGAAGTGTATTGATGAGCACTGCTGACATTTAATTATGTGTTCCTTCCATATCAGCTGTAGCTATATAGCTTGTGAGGACTGTTAACATGGGATGATGCTGCATATAGTAAGGCATGTGTTCTTGTAGTAGAGCATATCAACATTCTACACAGTTCTCTTTCAGCCATCATAATCACATTTGCAGTATGACATAGGTGTACATGTGTATACTTACCATCATGAAATGCTATGTGACATTTAGCAATATTACATCACACTGATTGCATGGCCACATAAGCATTATTTCATCCACATGTTGTAATGCTGTTATATACACAAACATATAACAAGTTCAGATTCACTTGCAGCCTTGAGGAATTCATTGTATGCACAACTGTGTTAATATTAACAAGGATTATTCAAGTGTTTCCCAGCATCATTGTGTGATTATCAGCATTTGTGTCATTAACTGTTCTGCATGAACAACATACACACCATTTGTAGTATGGCCCTACATGGTATCAGTGCCATCACACACACCTCTCCAATGATAAACATATAGGCATATGATATGCAATTGATGTAATGACATGAAATAGGTAGAGTTGTATGACTGTGTTAACATTTCCACTGTGTGGCATGTGATGTATGCCCAAGGCTGTATTTGATGGTGTTGTCACAAATCATTTACTAAGTACAAAATATGAAGGGGAATACACAACTATGTGCACAGTTGATTATGGATGGCACCACCCATATTCAGTCATTGGAAATAGACAACCTACTAGGTGACAGATTTGGATCAAACTCCACCCCCCTGTCCCCAATGGTCATCATCCAAATTATACATGCAAACATTGCTCAGCTTATTTCCACACTCCAAGTCTAAAAGCACAGCATCAGTGGGCCCTGTTAACATCCTAGATTGCCTTTTCAATAACTTAATACCAAATCTGAATGGTGAGCATCAACAGTCATCCATCTTAACAAGGGGCACCATCATCTGACACAGGAAATTACAGACCCATAAGCCTGACAAGCCTCATTTGTAAAGCAATGGAAAGTATCTTCATGGACCTTTTCAAGAAGGACATAGGTAATCTCCCAACTGTCAACCTAAAATATTTTTGATTTGTTAAAGCTAGATCATGTCTGTTAAATCTGGTTGACTTCATTGAGAAGGTCGCCAACCATGGGTGATGGAAAGACTGTGTATCCTGCCTAACTTGACATGGCCGAGGCATTTGACACAATTCCATACTCAGGTATTTCAGAGGAACTGTCTCAACTGGGCATAAACCTGTACGCTACCAAGTGGGTAGTGAAATGGCTTAATGACAGGACACATACTGTCAAAGTGTGTGAAATGACCTCTAGCAAGAGGCCAGTGACCAGGACCATCAAACAAGTTTCTGTACTAGGGCCTTTCCTGTTTGGTATTCTAATTCTCAGAAGTCAAGGAAACTTAGACAATCTTTGTATGGCCAACTTTGTGGATGACTGCAAATTGTGGACAATCATTAAATCCGTGAATGCAACTGATATACTGCTGAAAGTATTAACACACATACATGATTGTTGCCAGAGCCATGGAGACACACTAAATGACCAAACAAGCATAATTATTCACTCTTTGAAAACAAATACCCAATCTAGTTACAATACAGACAGCACAGCTCGAAAAGTAGATATAATGGTATGTGATCTGGGTACTCAGGTAGATTAGTAATCAGAATTTCAACCACCATGTGTTCACAGGGGTGAGTGATCCATTCTGTGGCAGAATTCATAAGTATAGGCATCTCATCCACATCAAAGGACATTATAATTCCATTGTACTCAGCCCTCATCACACCAACAATTTAGTATGATGCACCCTTTTGCATGTACCGCAACACACATCTGCAACAGCTGTAGAAATCAGTGTTTTCACACAAGAAAGGTACAGGGTGAAAAAAACAAGTCCTATGCAGAAAGACTGAAAGCCCTATCACTGTAATCTGTGTACTACAGGCTACTAAGGGCTGATGTTTGTCTGGCCTACAGGGCAGTCTCCAATCCAGCCACCATGGAAATGTTACACATTAGTAAAGCAAATTGCACAAGGATCACTCATTCCAAGGATGTTGGTCAAAACATACATGGAGTTTATTGAATCCCTAGGACTGATAAGTGCTATTCTGTGATACCCAACAGAAAGAAGATACAGCCAAATATGAGCAAAAGGAATATTTCTCCTTGTTTTACATTTCTGCAATTATAATGTGGTGCAATGTTTAATGAAAAAGCAACATACAGTGATATCATCTTGATAGCTTGTCAAACAATCATTAATACATTGTTGTGAATATATGAAGTAAAACAGCTTCAGTGACACAAAGAACTACTTATCATTTTGAGGCTGTATTACTCCTATTCTGCATTGGAAATAAATATTTCATGTCATGGTTTAGCTTGCTTTATGAAATAGACTGCATGCTACTCCATCCATCCACAATCCCTTTTTCCCAATTTTGCACATGGGGTCAGGATGTCACTTGAACAATGATAATCATCTTGAGCCAAGGTTTACACCACTGGGTGGCTAGCCCTGCTGTGGTCATATGCCCATGACATACACTCACACCTATGGCCAATTTAGAGTGTCAGTCTATCTACTGAATGTCTTTGAAATGTGGGAGTAAACCAGAGAACTTGGACGAAACCCACACGAACACAGGGAGGACAGGCAGACTCCACAGAGCAGGCACACCAGCCGAGAATCAAAACTAAAAACCTCTTGCTGTGAGATGGCAACACTCTCCACTGCAAAACTTATAGAAACTGCACAAAATATTCCACAAAAAATAAAAAATACTGAAGGAAGCAGTCCAAAGCAATCAAATAATCCAAAAGTACTGTGTTTATTATTATTATTATTTCATTCCACCAAATGTCAAAATTTCATCAGATAAAATTACTATGCTGAACCATTCATATAAGAACTTTTAAAATCTGTCACATGATCGCTTACCACAAATACCAAGTTTGTTCCCCCACTAATTATAGATCTCAAGCTTTAACCCTATAATCCCTGTCAGCTATTTTATTTGTGTATAAATATGTAAAAATGTGACCATTCAAGCCTAAGCTTAGTTGTCTAAGGGTTACACATTTGTCCCAGACACACACGCTGATATTGGCACTGCTTTAATAGATTTAAAATGATTTATTCAAAAACTGAATTTGCCTATTTTGCTTGGTAACAAAGTATGGAGTAGCAACGTATTGTGTATACCTAGCATTTATACTCCACTACTACACCCATTGTTGAGTATTTTTGAAAAGGTTTGTGAGACAGACTTTATGAATTGTTTGGTGAAAAACCAAAAAATGCATAATGAGCATATTAATGTAAGCAAAGAAGAGCAAATGTTATTGAAAGAACTGCAATAGCTACCTGTTAGAGTAATAAAACCAGATAAAGGGGATGGGGTTGTCATTATGGATATGAGCCATTATAACCAGAAGATGAAATAAATCATAGGACATGAAACATACATCCCCGTCTCCCTTAACAAAGTGAATATAGCATATGCAAGACGTATATAAATGTCATGCCCATTGAAGAGAGATTGATGTTCACACCTTTAATTACTTAACAATGCCTGCACCGAGGATACGGCTATTGTTTGGCATCCCCAAGGTCCAAAAAAGTAAAGTAGACCCCCCCCATGAGGCCACTGGTAGACACCAAAAATTCAGTAACATATGCTTGTGTGAAATTTGTAGATACCATTCTTAAGAAATACATTAAACAAGAGCCCCAAATATGCAAAGACTCATGGACTTGCTTGGAAAATATAAATAAGTTAGAGTATAAGGATGAATATAACTTCATAACGATTGATGTGAAGAATTTATATACATCGATACCCCCATATGGAAGGAGTAGCATGGGTTTTGTGAATGTTAAAAGGAAAAGGGGCATCTAACAGTGAAATTTCATTAGTAGCAGAACTTCTAGACATCATTTTAACTAACAATTATATCTCATTTGATAGAGAGATGTACTTACAATGTATAGGTGTCACAATGGGCTCACCTTGTGGTGAACAATTTTCTAATCTCATAATGGCTTACTGGGAGCATGAATATATCATGAAAAATACCCAGTTAAATGAATTAGTACATTTTTATACGAGATTTTTACATGACATCCTTATAATTATAAAAGGGGATGAAAATTCAGCAAAAAGATTGGTTGACTACCTTAGTAATACAACCAAAATTTTTGAAATTTACATCTAATTTTAATGTGGAATACATAACATATTTAGATACAGGGTTAAGAAAAAACAGGCAGTTGAAAAGTTATGTTGCAAAAATTCATAGAAAAGAGACATATTCAAATGCATTCTTACATTTTACAAGTTGCCACCCATTAAACCAGAAACGCTTGGTTATAAAAGGTCAGTTAGTCTGAGCCACTCGAATGGTGACTAAGGAAAATGATTTTCAAGAAGAATGCAAACATTTACAAAAGATTTTCTAGGAAGGGGTTACCTGAAGAAATTATTCATAGAACTTACAGAAGAAGTGCAGAGTAAAAGATAAAGAGGAATATTTATACCTATACTTAACCAAAATAAGAATTGTAACATTATTCATGACAAGGATGGGGAAGGCCCATATGACACAACAAACAGTAATCTAGAAGTTAGACATAGATTCATCACTACATACAATTTAGATGCTGTTGAGTTTAAGAAAATAATATACAAAAACTATAATTTACTGATAGGACAACCCTCGATCTCAAATAAGTTTACCAGTCTACTCCAAGTTATATTTAAGAGAGGGAAGAACTTAATATGTTTATTGAAAAACCAAAATAAACAGAAAAATCCAGGCATGTTTACTTGCAAAATGTGTAACTACTGTAGACACATGAAGACGGGAAAACATTTCAAGTTTGCAACAAGAAATACACTATTAACAAGAAATTCACATGTAATTCTAGATCTATAGTGTATATAGCACCATGCCAGTCATGCCCAGCATGTTATGTGGGCAAGACGGATCATAGAATAAAAGAGAGGGTGTATGAGTACGTGTACAGTATAAGGAAAAATAAAACAGAGAATGCTTTAGCAAGACATGCGTTGGAATGTCCAACCCACATTTTTAAATTTAATGGATGGAAGGGGTGGACCTGATTCACTTATACTAGAAAGGTTGGAGCTACTGTGGCAGCTAAGATTAAATGCAGGAGTACACCCAGGATTAAATGAAATGTGCTCAATTTTGTGTATTCTCAAACTTAAAAATTTGACTAGATAGTGCCAAGATGAATACAGCTGATTATATTACATATAACTTGTTCAATATTGTCATTTTATTTGTTTTTACTAATTTTGTGAATGTATTTATGTAACTGCTTAGGCTTGAATGGTCACATTTTGACATATTTATACACAAATAAAATAGTTGACAGAGATTATAGGGTTAAAACTTGAGATCTGTTATTACTGGGGGAACAAACTTGGTATTGGTGGTAAATGGTCATGTGACAGATTTTAAAAGTTCTTATATGAATGGTTCAGCATAGTCATTTTATCTGATGAAGTCCTGACATTTGGTGGAATGAAAAGTGCTTAATAATCACAGTACTTTTGGATTATTTGACTGCCTTGGACTGTTTCCTTCAGTATTTTTGTTTTTTATGCAACACTATCCACTGCACCAATGTGCCACCCTCACACTTGTTTATACATTTGCATATATAATTTGGTATAACCTTTAATTAGGAAACAACATACAACATGGTCTTCTTTATTTGACAGTTGTTGTTATGTGATATTCAATAGTGAGTAGTTGTAGGCACATATAAACAAGAAGAATGTTTCACTTTATTGTCTGTACCTGCAAATATTGTGGACTGTTTGATGAAGAAACCGCATACAGCAGCACTCTCTTCACTGTTTGCCCAGCAGTATGGTCTTGATTATTTGCCACATAGCAAAGACATATTTTTGCTGTAAGCTTCTGTTTATTGTTGATATAATACAGCATCTGTTGAGGTACTCTGTGTTCAACTGAACTAACAGATACTCCAGATGATAAACAGGGTAATTAATCACCTTCACACACCAAGCCATTATGTACATATATTTTACACATATTTGCCGAGACTTCAGTAGAAAAAGAAACATATAAATAATCAATATGTAAAACAACATACAGAATGGAATAAAACAATCTTAATGGCATTACCAAGAGTTTTAAATGGGGATTATATGTTGGAATGCAAAAGAATGGGGATTCATTAATTGATGCTGCCAATAATAAAAAGAAGTTCTTTAAGTATACAAGTTCCAAGAAACAATATGAGTTAGATTCACCATTATATGAGCTTAAAATTGTTACTTTTAAATATTTAATAGCACAAATAATCCAAATGATACGTATAATGTTAATACCAATAACTAACTGATTTTCCTTAAATAACAATGGTGGATGTTAAAAACGTATCCAATAGCATTAATAAAAAACTGTTTAATGAGCTCAGACCTTATTTCAGGGAAATTCATTAATGAAATGTCTACAACTGTAGCTTTCCCCTTATTTAATATTTTGAATAATCTAGTGTTATATGAAGTGGTATCTAAATGCTAGAAAATGTATTATATTGTCTCCATCTTTAAAAGAGGTGATAAAAAGTATAGCTAATTAATTCAATATGTCTTACATCAATCATTAAAAATGTTTTGAGAGATGTGTATTGCACTAGTTAATTAACATAATATAAATGGAGCAATGATTGATGATATGCAATATGGATTTATTAAGGGTAGACTGACTTTGGTGTGCCAAAGTCCTATGATTTAATTACCATTATGAGGGATGAGTGTATGGTAGTGTATCTTGATGTCACCAAATCTTTTGCCACATTATTGAAGAACACATTGTACTGAGTCTAGAGATATTAAACATAAATTCTCATAATAATTGTGAATTGTGTTATTAATTGTCTTTTAGACTGTATGCAATATGTTAAATATAAGGGTTTATCTTCAAGCTGGTTGCTGGTTGCAAGAGGTGCTCCTGAAGGAACAACTTAGGGCCTGATATTATTTAACGAGATGTTTGTAGGACTACACTCATCTATACATTTTTGAGTGTGTAAATACACCAATGAATGTAAGGTGGGTGCAGAAATAAATAATTCTAATGATATAACTGATTTCATTGGGTACTTGGATGTGCTTCATGAATGGTCAGATAAAATGGTTCTTAAATTCAACCACAATACATGTAAAGTAATACAATTTTGAGATTATCAGGAATGAAGGATAATGATCGGGGAAGAACTTAAAAAATGCTAAGCAGATTAGGGATACTATTACATTTTTATATAATGATCTTACATTTAAATATCATATACAAGATGTTAAAGGAAAAGCTTTAAAAAAAGATGGAATTAATATTAAGTACAGTTGATACATGAAAACCAAAGATTAAAAACGCAATGTGTGTGGCTACAATAAAACACATCACTATAATTTAATCTTTTGTTTCTTAGCACTGCTAAGGACTATGTTAGCTGCTTTGTAGGCCATTTTACACTTAGGCAATTTCCCTCAAAGGTGAGAGCCAAACCCCATATTTGGGGGTTCAGAGGGAAATACAATAACCATTATGCCAACCCAATATCACAAACTAATATTGGATAAATTGAGTTATTTCAAAGATGTTTTACTAAAAGACTAAAACATGTTAAGAATGTTTATAAAGATATACTTAAGCAAATGAATTTTTGTAGTATACTGTACAGCATAGTGAGAGGCAAATTGTGTTTGGCTAACAAAGCTACAGTAGTTGAAAAACTGAGGGCTTATTTAGACTTACATTTGACAGAACAAGCCATAGGAATAAGATATAATGGGGCTAATTTTAAACTAAATAAAAATAGAACTATATCAAGAGACTGATATATTACTCAGTGTATTTCAAAGCTGTGAAATGAGCTTCCATTGTGGTGGTAGGAATCCGACTCTTTAGACAAATTTGAGAAACACCTTGATTATTACATTGGGGTAATACATATCAATATACATATATTCATAAACAATGAGACTCCTATGTTAAAAGGACTGAAGGACAATTAACAATTTGGTAATAACTATATAGCCATGCAACTTAGTACAGCTAGCAGCTGTCTAACAATCAAGAATATGTTGTGTCCCCATTCAGAATTATATCAATCAAACACAGGTCTTCCTAGCATCAATATTGTATTAATGTTGCTGGGATATTATACTTTTGAAACACTATTGTTATTGACAAACTACAGCATTATGATGTTGTATCTTTGAGAACCACTATTGTCTGTCCAGGGAATACTATGAAATATCATATCTTAATGCATAGCAATGTAAATACTCCTGGATGATTATGTGTACAGTGACACTAACTGACTATATCAATCTCCCAGCATCAAACTGTACAGATGACCATAACAACTGCAAACATAAAGTATGGACTTGGGCAGAAAAGGATATATTAGACTATCAAACCACATTTACAGGGAGCACAGTAGCATTTTATGCTGACTGGCATCTCCCTGCCTTGTACACTGCAGATAGTATATGAAACACAGATGCGGTACCAAAGACTTCACAGTGCATCACCAAAACCTACATTGCACCTTTCTGTGTGAGAGGGCAGTCCCATGTGTTCTGCAGTGTGTTAGCCACAACACAGGGCTTTGTATGTAAGCTATCTACATAGACACTGAGCATGTCTGTCCTGGAATCTGTGTGCACTGCCTCAAACTACACTGTATCTTCATGACCACAAACTAAGTGGTGCATTGCTGACAGTATAGTAAGTGATAGATCACCTAACTGTTATATTTGCTGCAGATATTCTGTGCCCACAATATTGCTACAGTGATGTTTTCTGCTGCTGGAGTCACCAGTCTAACATGTCATTATGACTTTGTCTGATACGGCATATTTAGAGGTAATAGCCAAATATAAATAAAATGTACAGCTTGCTTGTTTTACTTGATTACAAGTATCATTTGATGGACTGTTAGTATATTGGATTATTGTGGAAAGCCTTAACATCCAGGTTATTCTTCTGCCAAAAAAATGCTTTTTTTGAAATCATATGATCTTGGAAAGTAAAGCATTTTGGTCTTGATTCTTTGACAAGCACTACTGTCTGACAGCCAATAATGAGCTTTAATAACCAGATCATGTTGGTGCATATTGCTGTGCATTGTTGAAATAATACAACATTAGGCAAAAGGGTTTAAATTAATAACATCTTTGGACATTAAGCCATGCTGTGTGTGATAGAATTATTCATGTCCTACACACTAAACTGTGACATGCGTGGTTGAATTGTACAAGCTCCAGATGTCATTGCATAATGCATATGGTGGAATTATACAGACTCCAGATGTTAAGCTGTAATGTGTTTGGTAGAACTGTACAACCTGCTGATATTAAACTGTGATTTATATTACAGGACTGTACAAACCACAGGTGTTAATCTGTTATGTGTATAGTAGAACTGTAAATTCTCCAAATACTTTTCTGTGCACAGAAGAATTGCATAGTAGAATTAATAAAGATGATGATCAGGAGACTGATCCTACCAACGTAAAGTTGAAAGGTTTTATTTTGCAATTTAATACTGAATATATATATATATATATATATATATATATATATATATATATATATATATATATATATAATTTTGAAAGGATTGTGGATACATTAGCATGCATCATAGTAATTCTGAATAAAAATACAGCACTGATTCTTAGCAAGGAAGACAATGGGACAGATTTTGTTTTAGTTTCTTGCTGCAAGATGTACCTCCTGCAATTTACTGTTAATAAGATCATCAGTATTAAAGGAGAAATGCTGTTATCATGCAGTCAAAGCATTTGTTGCACTTTTGCGCACATGCAAGCCAACATAAAAATATAGTTTTAGCAAGTGTTTTATATTTAAAACTTACTGATATCCATTACACTAGTCAGCACATAGTCCTTATTAAACAGCAATTTAGTCAATGGTATCTGCGTGAGTTCTATATTTTCCGTGTGCTTTGCTAATGAGGAAGTGTACATTGAAGAAGAAATGCTGAGCCCTTCCTACTGAATTTAGTAACAATAGACAGCAGTATATCAGTAGTGTATCACATGTTACATATTAATATCTGAGAAAGCCTGCACAGTTAAACTGACACTGCACAGTTGGCTTGAAGTTTAAATAAAAATAAGAATGAAAATGTAGGCAAATAATTCTTTTTATTATTAATACTTTTAAACTCAGTCATGAGTGACATAGGTCATTTCCGAACTCAAATTATCTACATTTCTAGTGCTCTCCTGGTCGCACTTGTTTATGTTTAAAATGTGTTATTCTAATATATTAAGTATTTAGTTAGTCATTTTAATCGTAAATGAACTGCAAGGACCTTCATGCATTGACCATTAATAAATAAGTACACGAATAAAGCAATGATAGATGAATAAATATGCTTGTGTTCATTACGTTTCTTAATTGCGCTCTAGTTTCTGTAGTGGCAGCACAGTTATTTCAGTTATATACTACAGCATAGACAAAGCACATATTTGAATGCAGAAAATGCATGATTTTCAGTCTGTAGAGGCGGTATTATAACATGGAGACAGAAGATACACACAGTTTAAGAAACTTGTTTCATCAGACCTCATGCAGAAAAACATAATTTCTAAAATCTGGATTATTTCAAAAGTCCTAGGTATTAAGTATTGCAGACACATTACAGTCCTTGGTTGGGGCCCTTCTTCCCTGCAGAAGCAACGCTTCCATGTTCGGTCATCTAAAAATGCTATTCTCATTAGAAAATAAGAAAGATATAACAATCAAAATCCCTTCCATCTCCATACCAGCCTCAAAGCCAATAATTAAAATAATACACAATCAGTTTTAACAATGTCCTAGGCCACTTAAGAGTGACATACTGTGATAAATGAAATCAAAAAATCATTTTAACTCAATAATGTGTTTTGAAGCACTGTTGTAAGAAAAAAACTGTACCCTCAAGATGAACTGTAACTGACCTATTTCATTGCCCTGTTAGCACCATCAGTAGTTTAACATTTATAGACTCAACAGTTCATTCATTTCCGTTGAATTCAAACAGCATTTAAGTATAGACATACAGTTAAAAGTCATGGCTATTTCAAATAATTATTGTACTGCACTGTCCTAATAATGGTATTAGCAGTGGTAAAATTACAGCTTCAAAAGATCTCCAGTTGGTTATGAGGCATGAAGGATGTCAGAAGTACAGACAATGAAGCGTTCCACACTGCATACATAACAAAAAGTACAGAATGAACCTTCAATTGCCTTTCTCATTCATAGTGATCAGTGGTAATTAACGCTGGTCATTTCTGTCTGCGCACAAAATGTTGAAACTCGATGGAGAATGAATTTCATTCTTGTTATCTCATGTTTAGTGGTTGGTAGCTTTGATTATCAGATATATTAAATGCAAAAATTCACAAATGTCAGGCAATGCTAGTCAAGAATGTACCAAGTAATCAGAAAAAATATAATGTGTGTTCTGTCTTTTGTTTTTTGTTTTTTTTTTTGTGATCAGTATAGTTTTGATTATATTAATTTTTGGTAGAAGTGAATTTTGATATGTTTAAATCAATGTAATATGCACAGGTAATAGTAAAAAAGGCAGCATATTCCTTTGCCCAATGCATTTTACTTTGATTATCTTTTTGTTGCTTCTTTGAATATGAATTATACTATCACAGCCACTACTAAAATTGTGATAAAGCAGTTCTATGATTATTTTCTCCAGAATACTGTCTCTTTTAAAAGTGGTATCCAGTTTACCCAAATAGGGAGACCGAATAACATAGCCTGAACATTATTGAAAAATGGTGTTCCTCGGTTTCTAGATGTGAAACAGTTGAGCTTTAATGATTAAACTGAACATAATCCAGTTCAATAATACAGATGCTCATTGTGAAAAGAATACCTACAAGTATATTTTAAGAGGCACTTTCAGTCTACCTGATCTTTTGTCAGAGGTAGCATTTTATGGAAATCCATAGTGATAATATCAGATGACAGAAATACTTTACTGGCTCATATCATTTGTTGGCATACCCTTGCTGTTTAGCAGGATCCTAATACTATGTAAATCATACCGATAGCATATAATGGCCTAGGATAAAACATACAGTAATCTCACTTATCTTTATTAGCCATATTAAAATACTATTTTTAATTTCCATTTTGGCACATTTAATGAAATGGAGGTTATAGCATAATTGGACGCATTTAAAATTATATGAGTTTACTTTAATTCTGAAATCCCTCTGTGTATCTTTACTCATATGTGTTAATCCTAATTTCTTTATTGCCCTAATCCTGACTATGCTAATTACATTAACAAAACTCCTTCCCCTATCAGTACCACTATTCTGGGAAATTGTGTTTGGAAGTGTTGATAGTTTTTTTTTTTTTTTGAGTTGAAAAGAAAAGCAGCAGCCAAACGCAAAAGGTATTATCCAAAGCAAGCAAATAAATAAAACACCAATGGAACCAGCAGAAGACCAAATCTTTTAGTGTAAAACTCTTTTAATCACTATTCGTCAGAACGACTTCATCAGAAAAACAAAGAGCAACCATGAACTCACTACTTAAATACTAAAATCGTTAAGCTGAAACCAATCAAGCCTGTTTAACAATTTACAATTAAAGTGAATCACACCACTCATCAAGTAAAAAAGAGCTTGTTAAATACATATAAAAAATGTATGTGTAAAACACAATTATTATTTAATATTTATCTTTCTGTTTTTTAAAAAACATTTAATGTTGACTGTGTTATTCAAACCGGGATGCATATAAGAGGCAAGTCTAAGTTGCCACTCTGCCTCTTTTTGTACAACTACACACTTAAAATCACCACCAATGATGTCTTTGTTAACTAACTCCAGCACAGAAAATGTAAACTTCTTCCAATTTGTACACACTACAGAATGCTTGTATAATGCATTATTGATGTTTCTTTTCCTAACAGCATATACATGCTCCAAAATACATTTGCACAAACATCTAGCGGACATTCCCACTTAAAACACTGGACATCCAATGCACATAGCAACGTAAACAATACCTTCGGTGTTACAGTCTATTCTAGCTGGAACTGTAATGTTATAATCTAGATGCTGCAAGAAAATATATGGACTCACTTGTATGTACCTACATGCCTTACAATCTGTGCACTTAAACATCCCCATTCTACCAATGTCCAAGTGACAAAGACCACGGGCCTTGATTTCCAGCATGTCTTTATTATTCTGATTTTTCCTATATACAAAAGCTGGTACATCGCTCACTACTTTAACCATATCACCATTGCCCAAGATGACCTTCCAATATTCTTGAATGATCTTAAGAATCTGATAGTTGTCAACACTCATATCCAAGCAAAACCTAGGTTTGTTTGAATCACTGGTGTTAGCAACCATCCTTTCTGAAAAAACTTTTTTCAAAATTGGGGGAAAATCCAGATCCCTCCTGTACACTATTTCACTATCTGTACTATCCAACATCTCACCAAGATATCCTCTTTCCAAAAATAATTTCTTTATAAATTATATTTCTTCCAAAAAAGAAAAAGAAAAATCTTCTATGGTCAACTGGGAAGCCAGTATAAATTGACCGTGGCGAATATTCCTTTTGATAAATGTAGGATGGCTGCTTTTAAAATGTACATAACTGTTACAAAATGTATTTTTTCTGTGGATAGTACTGACCACATTGTTAGTAAACATGTCACACTTAAGCACTACATCCAGAAAGGGAACTGCCAAACCTGAGCCCCCGAGTGTAAATTTCAAAAAATGGGTACTAATACTAAGTGCCTCAATTAAACTTTCCATGTTAAAACTCTCCTTCCTAACAATGAAGAAGAGGTCATCCACAAATCTTTTATAAAAGACGACTTTGTCATAACACTCAACATGTGGAAAAATTTCCAAATCTCACCATCCAAGTACCAGGTTGGCATAAGTAGGCCCCACTGTTGCACCCATAGACACACCTGAAAGATGTCTATAAAAATGTCATTAAACAAAAAATAACTGTTCTAACAGTATATCTAATAAGGATGTATATGTAATCACAGTCTGATTACTCAAGTGTGTATATTGTACCAAAAAACACCTGATGTAATCAACACTAACGTTCTGTGGTATTCAAGTAAACAATGAGACTGCATCCACTGTTAACATAACATAGTGCTCTAATGAATCCTCCAGACCAGAAATGAATATTCTTAACTGGTTCAAAAAGTCCCAAGAGTCAGCTATGTATGAAGGTAACTGTTTCTCATATGATTTCAAAATATGATCCAAATACAGTGATATGTAGTCAGTGCAACTCCCAGAAGTCAAAATGATAGGCTTAAAGGGGGGGATTCTTTGTGCACTTGTGGAGCTTAGGTATTCCAAAAAGCACCCCAATTTTGGGGTTTTCCAGATACAAAATGTCGAATACTTCCCTTGATATTTGGCCATCCATTAGCAAACCATATAAGATGATATAAATGTGACCATAACACCTCAAGATCTCAAACTTGGACACCTTTCTATATTCTACCTGGTTTGCCAACATCAATTTTCTAGGATTGCCATAATCTCTCACATTTATGACAACAATACCACCCCCCCCTTATTGGCTTTCTTAAACCTTAAATCATTTCTACTTGTCAGCTCATTCAGTGCCCTTCTCTCATTGTTATTTAAATTGTAATAGGAATAATGATTTTTTTTCCACCAGTTTGTCTCCTTATATCCCTTTCACAGAGGTTCTTAAACATTTTTAGGGTATGTACTAATGTGGGGTTAAATGTGGAAGGTTTGGACAAAGTTGTACTTAAAGTAACATAATTTAAAATATACTCTAAGTTGAACTTCCTTCAGAAAAACTTCAATTCTAACAGTGTTTTAGACAAATTTGTCTTTCTACTAGGCTGAAAACTCAAACCTAGTTTCAAAACATTAACATGCTCACAAGTTAGATCAAAGTTAAAGAGATTAAATACTGAAATATGTACAGAATCAAAGTTCATAGTCCTTGCTACCTCCGTGGCCCGCTCCTGCCTTGGCTACAAGTTTGGTAGCCTCTGCTCCTGCTCCCCTTGTTCCTTGACTGTAAGAAAGACTTATTTGGAAAAGCAGTTGCGTTGTTTCCATGCCATTCATTATTCTGGCCAGTATTCACTTCAACTCGCTTGCTACCACCATTAGGTGCATGTACCACAATGTCCGCCTTCTGCTTAGCAGTCATTGAATTGACATCACCCCACTGTGCAGAACCAGGAACTACATTAGAATTTAAAGGGGGCATGTCTTGAATATCATTGGAAGCCCTGTTGTCTCCATTGGAAATGCCATTACCATTTAAAGCTTGCCCTTGTGTTAAAGTAAAATTGTTTTTAGGTTTAGCCCCTGTTGGAATAAAGTCCATAAACTTATTTCCAAGATCATAAACAACCAAATATCTTAGAACCTTCTTGGATTTGTGCTGTATTACTTAGTTTTTCCATTTTATCTACTCTGTCTAACAGTTGCTGGTATTCAGCTGTCAACTCAGAACAGCCTTCTATTAACTGTTGGATATCATTGTCTAAATGAACCAAGTCCTCTCTAAGAGTTTCTAGTGAACTAATCTTATTTTTAATGACCAGTTTCATAAATTCCAAACCTGCGTTATTAAAGACGCCAACAACTTCTTTAAAAAACGGACTGTCTGTGGTGACTCTGTTAGGCATTTTAAAGAAACGGAGACCCTTAGGGACAATCCCCACTTTTACACAGTGTTCAAAGTACTTATTTTCAATGTGCAAAGCACAATACCATTTCAAGCCCCTCTCAAACTTTTCCAAAGCAGACAAACCATTATTTCTACTAGTAACTTGGTTTGTCTGAAATAAATCTTTTCAAAAATGATACATACTCAAGCTTAACAGTTTATTGACCTCAACGTGAACATCTCGTGCAACTGAGGCAGACTTACTGTTAGAAGGAAAGAAAACTCCGTTGTTAGTCCTTCCAACAGCCTGGTTACCTGCCCCTGTACCAAACGCTCTTCCATCAGAGCTTAATTCTTTTATCCTAGCTGCCTATGCAGTCAAGGATTTCCGCATCTCAACCACTGTAGTCACCAAAGCATCCAACATATTTTCCTGGTGAGTAGGACTAGAATGCAGGGTGATATCAAGGTTGTCCTCTTCTGGTGCACTCGCCATAAGCAACTGCAGGAAACCAAACAAGTAAACAAGAAAAGCAGCAACTAAATGGCAAAAGGTGTTATCCAATGCAAACAAATAAGTAAAACACCAATGGGACCAGCAGAAGACCAAATCTTTTAGTGTAAAAACTCTTTTAATCACTATTTGTCAGAATGACTTCATCAGAAAAACAAAAAGCAACCATGACCTCACTATTTAAATACTAAAATCGTTAAGCTGAAACCAATAAAACCTGTTTAACAATTACAATTGAAGTGAACCACACCACTCATCAAGTAAAAAAGACATCAGGGGTGGTGATTTTAAGTGTGAAGTTGAACAAAAAGAGGCAGGGTGGCAACTTAGACTTGCCTCTTATACGCATCCCGGTTTGAATGACACAGTCAACATTAAATGTTTTTTTAAAAAACAGAAAGATAAATATTAAATAATACTTGTGCTTTACACATATATTTGTATATGTATTTAACAAGCTCTTTTTTACTTGACGAGTGGTGTGGTTCACTTTAATTGTAAATTGTTAAACAGGTTTGATTGGTTTCAGCATAATGATTTTAGTATTTAAATAGTGAGTTAATGGTTGCTCTTTGTGTTTCTGATGAAGTTGTTCTGACAAATAGTGATTAAAAGTGTTTGTACACTAAAAGACTTGATCTTCTGCTGGTTCCATTGGTGTTTTATTTATTTATTTATTTATTTATTTATTTATTTTTAGTTGAGTTGAGTTGAGTTATCATAAAAGATAATGGCCGGGATTCAGTAATCCTCCATGTAAGACTAACTAAGTCTTACTCTGAGACTGCAGTCTAAGAGTATGACATCAGCGCATCATGCATATTCATGAGGGCACGCTGACTCAACTCTAAGGCTAACATGGGGCGTGCACGAGTGCAGGGGACATGTCAGACTGCCGAGCAGTCCAAATATCCATGCCCCTGCAAGTGCCTAAACTACAAATGTCAACTGAAATGAGCGAGGCCGCTCAGATTTCTACATACCCAACACTACACTCCCCCACATTCGAAATCCCTGTACAAGTTTAAAATGTAAAGCTTTCCTTTTTTTTATTATTCCCGATATAGCTGCCCATATTTGCGCGTGTATGCGCGGGTTTGCCCATTGCTTAGCTACAGTTAGCAGTGTAGACATCGAAGAGGATAATAGACTACTTATATGCAAATTAAGCCAAATATCAATAGCGTAGTGGTAGAGCCCTCACACAAAGAGGAGGGATTCCCGGTTTGAGTCCCGCCACTCCCCTTCCTACTTTCTGTAGGAAACGTGTGCATAAAAAGAATTCCTGACATTTTCCTTTTAAAGTTTAGTAAAATGCATTGAAATGGCCTATGTGGTAGTGAACGATATTTTATATATATATATATATATATATATATATATATATATATATATATATATATATATATATATGAAGGTGGAATGGTCATGCATACTGATAAATGCATAAGTAACGTATCTTAAGCAATGTGAAGCACTGCTAAGCAAAGTTTACTAGTATTAAGCACAGTTAAGTATAATTGCTCATAGCTTAGCACTGCTTTAACTAGTGCAATGACTTTGCACGGAGCTGTGCATCATGCCAACTAGTGCAAACAAAACATGTTTGTGCGGAGCTGCGCACCACGCTAACTAGCGCGATGTTGGGCAAAGTTGAGCAAAGTCGGCTAAATACAGCCACACCTTCTAGCCGGTCTGGCCAGTAGTAAAATAAAAAGCAATGACAGGCCTCGAACCCAGGATACTATGCACCATAATCACAGTACTAAACCACTAAGCCATGCCAGCTTTACATATGGATGCATTTCCAACACACTCATATATATCAGTGGAAGTTTACCCATTGCTAAGCAGGTTTTCTTTTAGCTGAGATTTTTCAAAACCAGCCAATCACAAATAAGTGCGGGAAATGAGGCATATTTAAGCTCCATAGGTGGGAATAATTGCCATAACTGGTTGTAGCTCCCATCTGCAGACAGTATGTCTGGTGTTGGAGGGGGATCTCATTTTTGAGCGCAACAGTGGGGCATTGAGGAGTAAAAAGTAATGGTTTGGCTCCTCGTCCATCATCATGATGCAAGACTCCTGCAGGGCCAGTTTCAGGCACTGAGTACAAAGCAGAAGCCTGGAACCATCTAGCACATGATCTCACCATTGCCACAGGTGTCCCTCGGACTGGTGAGCAGGCCAGACACCTCTACTCAGACCTGAAGAGACACGCAAGGAGGACCGACTGAACCAGTGGATACAGGACGCCCATGAAATGGAAAATGCCCCACTACTGAGTATGTAGCCATGGAATGAAGTATGTAAGAATTGCTATTGTAGTCTATATTATGGATAGGTATGTCTCAATACCCCTTCATTTACTTCACAGCTGCAGGTGTCCGTGCTGCGAATCAGTAAGCTTATGCAGATAGGCAGTTAAGGCTGCACCACCAGGCAAGTTAGTAATTATTCTGCATGCGTTGTCATATAAAAGAAGTGAGAGAGCCTGAAAAAGAGTGCTGTAACCCATTAATAAAGGTATAATAAGTCTTGAATAACTTCTCTGCATGTACTGTTATAAAAAATAAGTGAGACAGCGTGAAAAGGTGTTGTAACCCATTAATAAAGGTATAATATGTCTTGAATAAAAGACCTCTGCATGCACTGATATATCAAATAAATGAGAGAGCCACTAGAAAAGTGTGTAATGTAATTAATAAAGGTATAATTCCTGGAGTGTGTCCGTGTTACTTTCTTCGATATGTTGTTGTACCCTTGCGTTATAGAAATAGTACTGTTGTATTAAGCGCAGTCAACCCACACATGGGTAGGCCCATATAAAGTGGATTAAGGGAGTGCCAGTAGCTGTTAAGCATATATACAGTCCTCAACTGTCGGCATGTACAGGTTAATCTGGCACATGAGTAGCTTGTTATTGTGTTCCCCAGAAATGTCAGTGTGCTACTAGAAATGTAGGGGGCTGTTAACATATACCTGATAATGTCACCTGAGCACATCCAGATATGTAGATATATAAATATAAATGAAATATATAAATATGTAGCAGCAACATCTGCATCCAGGACAGTTTGTATGTCAGATACAGGTCAGGTATATCAAGAACTAGCAAAACCCATTTCACAATTTAACAGACATTGCCTAGTGTAATAATACATGTAGGGGATATATAACTGCAGTCAATAGGAATGTAGTGTAAACTATGAGTATATATAAGTTGTTAATGGAGGTATCTTTTTACACCCTACTGTATGTGCATAAACAATGCAATTCCACCCCTCAATGGGTATGTCTAATCTCATAACATTTGTTGGGACACATGTCATATTGGTTTATAAATATCTGCATTTACTTTGATGCATGTGCCCTGTTCACATACCACAATCTTGGTGGCCTGCTGCCACCAATCAATCCTGCATGCTGTTGGAATGTCCACTGTTGTTCATAGGTTCATAGCTTCATAGGTTCATACTAGGCTATCTGCCCTAGGGCATTTATAAGCCTAGCCAGAGTGTGTTTGGCTTTCGCCACCCATTTTAAATTAATTTTGCTATGCCCTTTTTTGAGGTTAATATACTGTGCCTCTGTCTAACAGTGACACAGAAGTGATAGCCGGGGTAAACCTACGATCTCCCATCCACTCATCAAGATTCCTCTTGAAGAGAGTCAATGAGGGACTCTGCCTAACCTGGACTGGGATTTTATTCCAGAGTGAAGAGAGCCTCTGGGTTATGAATCTGTCCCTCCAGCATGTCCTATTTATTTCAGTGCTGAGGTTCAAGTCTCGAGCGTAGCTCGATGGGATTTGGATTTTTTGAGGTGCAGCATGTCCATTAGTTCTGGGTTGGACATGGCTTTATACGTCAGGCACAGATCGCCTCTGAGCAGGCGGTATGCCACTGAGTAGAGCTGGAGTTTCTTTAACCCGGCAGCATATGGCATCTGTTTGAGCCCTTTGATCCTCTTGGTGAGGTACTTTTGGGGTCTTTCCAGTTGCTGCAGGTGTCTGGTAAGGTACATCCCAAAAGGGCATTGTACTCAATTATGGGCCTGATGAGGGATGAGTAAAGAGGTAGCATCACCTACCATGATCTAGATGTGAATCCCTTCATGATTAGGTGGGCTATATAAAATGTTTTTCTAACCACTTTGGCCACGTGGTTGTCAAATGAGAGATTGCTATCAACTTGGGTCCCCAGGTCCCTAATGACTTCTTCTGTACTTAATGGATTACCACCTATGTGGTAATTTGTGGGCACTTTGTTTTGCCAAAGGGATGACTATACACTTTTTGGCGTTTAGCTTGAGGCCATGGCTCTGGCACCAGTTGTCTGTTTCTATGAGGCCCTTTTGGAGGATGCTTGTGTCAGCTGGAGAGTTGATTATGGCGCCCAGTTTGTAGTCATCTGCGAACTTGGTCAGCCACAGTCCTTCTGTGTTGGCCTGTACCACCGATAAATATATACCGAACAAGAGAGGTCCCAGGACTGAGCCTTGTGGGACGCCACTTGCAACTGGTTTGGAGTCTGACATGGCTCCAGCAATTCTAACCATGTGGGTTCAGTCCTTGAGCCAGTTTGCAACCCATCTAGTGACATAGGGGTTTATATTTAAGCTGGTGAGCTTATCTATAATGCCTGAGTGTGGTATTGTATCGAAGGCTTTTGCGAGGTCCAGGTAGGCTGTGTGGACCACCTTCCCCTCGTCAATGGCCTTGGTGACTGTTTCAAAGAAATTGACCAGGTTTAAGAGGCAGGATCTGCCCTTAACAAAGCCGAACTGGGTAGGATCCAGTGTCTGTAGGTCCCCAATATCTTTATTTATGAGGTCCATGATGATCCTTTCCATAGCTTTGCAGACCAAGCTAGTCAGGCTTATGGGGCGATAGTTTCCAGGATCCGTTGAGGCACCACCTTTGTGGAGAGGGACCACTGTTGCTGTACACCACTCTTTGGGTACATATCCTGTAGTAAGGCTAAGATTGAACAGTAGTTTTATGTTTGGGTTTAGCTCTTCTTGGAGTTCATGTAGGACGCAGCCCGGGACAACATCTGGTCCCATTGATGCTGTGTTTTTGCTTTGGAGAGGGGGCTCTTACCTGAGCATCTGAGATGTCAGGGGCAGCACTCTGTTGGGATAGATATTTGCCCTTTGGTGGGAGAGGGGGAGAAGTTTGCAGTGTACCTGTCAGCTAGGATGTTGGCAATGTCTGTGGGCTCGGTCTATTTTTTGTCATTTTGGACTAATTCTGAGCATATCTGGGAATTCCCACCCAGGTTCCTAACATAACTAAAGAAAGCCTTGTGATTATCCTTAGTGTCCTGTGCAATTTTTCTCTTCAAGCTGGCCTTAGACAATTTTATGAGTGCCCGTAGTTTTTTGCTAATACTGATCAGAGATGCCTTCCTTTTTTGGGATTTTGCTCTATCATGTAATAGCTTCCTCCTTCTATTGTATAGTTTGTTTATGGCTGGGGTCCACCAGACAGGACGTCTGCCTTTGGAGGATTGGGTCTTGGTTTTATTTGGGATTGCATGATCCATGCATTCCTGAAGGTGTTCATAGAATGCATTTATAAAGGATTCTGCGGTCTGGGCTGTATTTTCCACAGGCCCGGGGGCTTTGAAGGATTTCACCTCGGTTTTGAGGCGTGTAAAATTTGCTTTAGAGAAGTTTTTCACTGTGGGTTTCTGGCGAGAAGGTGGGGTCGGGATGTGAATATCCAGTGAGATTAGTTTATGGTCTGATCTTACCAGTGAGGGATACACTTCTGGTCTGGAGCATAGTGTCCCCATGTTGGTGATGATCAGGTCCAGTATGTTTTCCCCTCTTGTGGGAGTGGTAACAAGTTGTTCCATAGCATTTGAGTTTATAAATTCTAGGAACCTTTGGGCTAGGGTGTTGGAGCTAGAGTAATGCTCCCAGTCTATGTTTGGGTAGTTTAAGTCGCCCAATATAATGGTGTTTGGAGAGACCTTCATATTTTCCAGTATTCTCAGGAAGGCCAAGTGGAGTTCCTGTGTTTGGGAGGGTGGTCTGTAGCAGGCTATAAACTGGAAGGCAGTTTTACCCACAGTTAGTTGCACATGGATAGTCTCTGATGCTTCGTGCTGTGCCACCAACCTGGAGGTGTGGGTATCTTTGACGAATATTGATACTCCCTCCTTTGTGGTTCGTCCAAGTTTTGGGGCAAAAGCATGGTATGAGGTATAACCTGGTAGTGCTGGGGTGCTCTCGAGCCTTGAACCAGGTTTCTGTTACTGCACAGATATCGATGTTTTCCATGCTAAGGAGAGTTTCAGTGTGTGCATCTTGAGGTTTAGACTTCTGGCGTTGAGTAGCATTACTCTTAGTTTCTTATCCCTTGTGATACCTATGGAGGTGGGTTTGTCTTTGAGCCTTGCCTAAAAAGGCACTATGGGGTAGCAAGAGCCTTTGCCAATATCTGAAAGCCCAGGGTGACAGGTGCAAGCCGTCCCTAGCAGCATCGTGGCTTGTCGAGCATGTCATCCCAGGCTGACAGGCCTTTGAATGACACCAACACTTAAGCCAATTGTTGAAATTGATCATCTTGTCTTCATATTGTGGCATCATACTTGGTGAGGGTAAGATGCTACTCAAGGTCAGGGTCATACGCCTGGGCTACATGCTCAGAGAGCTCCTCTATGTCTCTTTTCATGTAGTCCAGGGAGGTACATCTCAGGTCATTCACACCAGCATGGACAATGACTGAGTCATATTTGTACTTGCCTTGGAGTGACCTGAGTGCTTGTGTTATGTGGCGGATCCTAGCACCCAACAGGCAGCTCACCGTGACCTTCTCCTTGTTCAGCCTGGTGAGCGGGACGTCAGTGTGCCTGACGATAGAGTCACCTATTACAAGTGTATCAGGTGTGTTGTTTAGCCTTAAGGGTTGTGACTGTTTGGCACACTGGCTTTGTGAGTTATGTGTTGCACGTGTTTTGTTTTGGGGTAGCGGTTGCTTGGGTGTCTGCTTTGGAGGTCTCTGCTGCTTAGGCAGATTTTTATTTAGAGCCTCAGTATGTTTTGTGTGTTTATGTGTTTGGTTTGTTGTCGTGGTAGGTCTATGTGAGACTGGAATTGTAGTGAGTGTGGTTTCCTTCTCCTCCTGACTGGTTACGCCAGTACTGAGTTGAGAGAGCTTAGCCTCCAGTTTGGCTATATGGTTGCATCTCTCACATGTGTTGGAATTTGTTGGCAGGAGGAGAGGGTTGTCTGTGTACATGAGGCAGTTGTAACATTGCCTCAAGATTCCCAGATTCACCTGCTGGACCAGAGAGGAGATTGACAACTGACCTTTGGACATGCTAGAATAGTATTGGGAATTCCTTTATAATTGAAAAAAAGGGCCAATGGGGAACAAGGTACTCAAGGGGAGTTTGTGAGGGTGTAGTGCTTTTAATTTTTTAGAGCTGACTTATATAATTGCTTTAGTGAGCAAGTGCCAGGTAACTTAAATGCAATGTGTTACAGGTAACTTAAATGCAAAACGACAAACAGTAACTTTCTTTCAAGTGAAACAAGGAAATAAGTACAGTAAGCAATGCAGATATCACTAGGGATCCACAGAAGTGCTAAAAGGCCACATTTTAGGTGGAATTAGCATTTCAGGGAAATAAACAAACAACAAGCATACAAATAAAGCTAGATTCAGCAGGCCTGGATCTAGTCTATGCTACAGCAAACAAGGTGTACCAATTTCATTAAGAAACAGTTAGAATATGCAGGCACTATAAGCCTTTAACCAGAAATTCCCTGCTCAGAAGGGCAGAGTCCAGCCTCTCCTCCCACAAGAGTGCAGACCGCAATCCTTCTTAACGTAAAATAACTGGCCTGAAGCCCAAGTGCTTAAACCAGAACTAATACACTTTTAGAATAACAGACACTGAGCTCTCAATCAGCAGTTCCTAACTTAGAAGGATGTAAGCTACCTGTCCTGCCACCACAGTGCAGGCCACAAACCTTCCTAATGTAAAACACCTGGTCTGAAGCCCAAGTGCTTAATCCAAAAATATGCAGGCACTATAAGCTTTAACCAGAAATTCCCAGCTCAGAAGGACAGAGTCCAGCCTCTCCTCCCACAAGAGTGCAGAACACGAACCCTCTTAATGTAAAATAACTGGCCTCAAGCCCAAGTGCTTAAACCAGAATTAATACACTTTTAGAATAACAGACACTGAGCCCTCAATCAGCAGTTCCCAACTTAGAAGGATGTAAGCTACCTGTTCTGCCACTACAGTGCAGACCACAAACCTTCCTAATGTTGTTCTATATATGCATGTGTTATATATATGCTTGCTGTTCAACTGTTGGAACTCTGGTGTGCTGGGTTAATGGGAATACTACTCTATACTGTTACAACTAAATTGGAATGCTGTTGGCTATTACTAACCCATATTGTCATTGAATCCTCCTAACATAGAATGTATGGCAAGGCCGGTCCCAGCGGACCCACCTGTCCCACCTCAGCTGGTGATGGCACCTGGCACCAGCAGGTCCGGTGCCCAGCTCAGGACCTCCTCCTCCGTTGGTCCTGTGCCACCTTTGGGTGGAAGTGCTGAAGGGGATGGGGCTCGTCCCCCCATGCAAGCATGGCTGGAGGAGGGCCACCTATCACCCTCCGAACGGTCTGGGTTGTGATGCATAGGGAGATGAAGAGTTCAGTCGCTGATCCTCTACGCCAGCTCAAGGCAAGAGTGGCCGACTCACAGGTGAACCTGCCCCTCCTATGCAGCCCCCAGCACAGCCACCCTCCGGGCTGTGAAGGTGCAGTGGTGGCTGCCCAAGGGTGGGGATCTCAGTTCCACTGTTGCCATCTATGGACTCATGGGCTTGCGATTTCAAAACATCCTTCCCCGTCAATGGTGTTCACCCACCCCATGTGTCATATTCTGCCTCTGTATGCATCTTGTTTGTCTTGTCTGTTTACCTCCCCAACCTACCTCCCAAAATATACCTACTTTTCCTACCCCACAGTCTACTCTCACCTGAAAAAAAAAAAAGAAAATGGGCAATCTGCTCCCACAAAAAAATTACGCCCCATACATAGCTGCCCATTTTGCACACATGTCCGCTGGACACATAAACTGAAATTTAATTGACAGTACAACATACTTCATTGTCCTCACCCCTCTCTCAGGGGTGGAAGGTTTCAAATTTCTCTCCAAATTACTAGTATATTCACAGCTGTTACTGTTAAAGAAATGAGCAGATATGGACCTTCCCTACACCCGTCCTGCACATCCCAAGCTGTTTTCTCTACTGTCTTTCCCTCTTTGTGCCCCTTTTTCACCACTTACCTATCTCCCTATTTTCTTTTCTTTCAAAGAAATGAGTGTGGGGGTTAGCGGGAGTAACCACTTTTAAGCAGTAGTTAGCAGGTTTGCTCGAATGTGTGCTTTTGTGCGCTTAGCTAAGTATTGCTAAGCGTCATGCAAACCCGTGCAAACCCGCTTACAACTGCTTAAAAGTGCCTTAGTCACCCTGCATGTGAGGGGCCTTGTTCTGCTCAGCAGCAAAATAAAACACCACTGTCAGTCTCGAACCCCGGACCTTGGATACACTAGACTGCATGAAGTACCACTACGCCACCATAGATATACAACAAGCTATTGCTGAAATATATGTATCATGCATCAGAATGAGTGAATGTAAAGGTAAGATAAGAATGCCATAACACAAAACCTGTTCTGTGGAACTTTACCAGCAGTTGTTGTGGAATTGCATTACATGACTGTGATAACAGAACCAGCCATTTTAGCAGTAAATAATGTTACAGCAGCACTTTACAACCCCCACACAGTATCATAGCAGGACAATCCCCACCCAAAGGTACAAAATACCTGTGTGTTCAGGGTCCAGCAAGGATGTAGGTAGGCATACTCAGTACTGGAATTTTCCAGTTTTCATGAGCATCCTGTGCTAATGTCAACAAAAAAAAAAACACAAACTTTGCAGAAGTGAGTACATTAGTATCCACAGTACAGCAGTTCACAAACAGTTCATGTGCCAAATGAAAACATCTCAATAACTACATATGTATGGCAGCTAATTGTATAAGTAGAAAAGAAACTACATACTCCCATGTATCTTGTGTTAGCATTTGTAGGGGTGAGTACAAGTCTACACTGATAAGTGGCAACATTCAGGTCTGAGTATAACATTCAAATCACTGGCTACACCCCTAGCATCAGATACAAGAAGTACACCAACATTCTGACTTACACAACGGTGTCCATAGCAAACAAGCATGGTCCCCACTTTGGAAAGCTGAAAGGGCTACGCCTACCTGACCTAGCAATTTATAGCATTTGGTTGTTATGACAGTGAGTACTGCAAGTACCACACAGCAGGCTGCATGCAGTTGCCAAATGGTGGCCAACAACTGGTACAGAGGCCATCACATGCACATGTGCAGATACCTATAAAAGCAGGCTGTACTAGCTGTCCACACATGCAATCATTTCATTGCAGGTACGGAGAGAGAGGGAGAGAGAGAGGGAGCATTACAGAGCGACACAGAGAGACACAGAGAGACACAGACCACAGCAACAGCAACAGGAAACAAAAAAGATATAAAAGAAAATATATTGGAAAAAAATATATATTGAAAAAAATATCTTGAAAAAATATATATTTAAAAAATATATATTGAAAAAAAGAAAATATATTGAAAAAAATATTGAAAAAAACAATATATTGAAAAAAATATATATTGAAAAAATATATTGAAAAAAATAATATATTGAAAAATATATTATATTGAAAAAAAATATTTTGAAAAAAATAAGATATAAACAAAACAAAGTGTACAAAACACACGGAAGTGACTACTACAAACACATACATAGGAAAGGTATGTAACAGATATGTATTTACTGGCATGTAGTAGATGTTTTTGAAGACTACTCTACATAGTTTGAATCATCCATATGTGGCAGCAGTATGTATCTATGCACAGATGCCCTGCATAACCACTGCCATGGAGAAATCAGTGTGTAGCTGTGTGCAGTGGGATATGATTGTGACATATGTAGTTCAGCATTAAATGTCAAACATCTGCTCCATGCTATCTGTGTTCTGTACAGTAGTGTGTGCAATGTCTGTTTGGAGGAGTAGCGCATACAGTTATGTAAACATGGATGTGACAGAGTAACAAATGCATGATAGTCATATTAACGTGTAGCTTAGCATTGGCAACAGCTGTACCAGGCTAGTATGCTAATTTAGCATTTGCACCTATATATACACCCTCTAATATTACTGTGTGCTCACATGCGACACCTGTTCATGTTGCAGCAAGGCCCAACAGGTCAGCCGTGAGGTACATGGACTTACAACAGTGTGGTCCTTGGGTGTGTATGGCACACACATACGGAGAGATCTGTCTGTGTCAGATATATTAGCATCTGTACATGTGCATAGAGCAAGGGACATACTGCAACTGTTTGTGAAAGGTGGATATATATATATGTTGTTGGAGGTTGTTATGTGCATATTTCCATGTAGGTTGTAGTGTGTGGCAAACCAGACAGCATACAGTGCTGGTATATGACATGTGGTGGTTAAACGCTGTGGGTATGACTCATCAGGTTTGCAGTGTTGCAGCCAGTGAGGCCTGCTAAAGTTACATGGGCTGAGAACACCTTCAATGCATTCCGCACAACACTGTGCAATATTATGACATAACTGTATACCTCACAACCTTCCCATATTTGATATTCCCACCATGAAAGGTGGACTGTATATGTGCCTATATGTATATCTATATGTACACCAATGGATGTTTATATATATATATATATATATATATATATATATAGAGAGAGAGAGAGAGAGGGTCATATTTATTGCAACAGATGCCTGGTGACAAAGCCATGGACTCAAGCTCAATGTTGACACTGTATTGGCATCCCTCCTTGCAAAAACTCAGTACCCATTAACTACCACATAGGTGGCAGTCTACTTAACACCGAAGCTGTGATAATAGACTGTGGGACACAGGTGGACAGTAGTCTCCCCTTTGATAGTCACAGTGCCACACTAGTCATGTAATCTGTCTATGTGGCACACATCATCACAAAAGGTGTGTCATCCAGGGAAATATAGGTCAGTGTTTCCTTCTAATCCACACACATAAAACCCATTATAGAGTACAATGCCCCATGTGGTATGTACCTCACAAGACATCTACAGCAACTGGAAAGGACACAGACATACCTCACAAAAAGTAATTCCGGCCTCAAACAGATGCCCTATGCAGACCATCTCACAAAACCACAGCTAGACTGTGTCGCATACTGCCTACCCAGAGGTGACCTCTGCCTAACATGCAAAGCTATGTGAAACCCAGAGCTGTTGGACATGCTCCATGTAAACAGATCACAATCCCTATGAGCTACATGCTTTAGGGACCTAAACCTTGTCACCTCAATAAACAGCACATGCTGGAGGGATAGATCCCTATCTCAGAGACATCCCATACTCTGGAACAAACCACCTATCAATAGCAAACAAAGCTCCTAATTAGCAGTCGTCATATATAATCCAAGAAAAGTCCAAAATGCTTGGTGCTGACAAGATCCAAACAAGAGGTAAACAGTCAGGACATTCAAATAAGGAAAAAACCTCCACAAGGATGCTGCTGTTATAAAAGAGGTCTTTATTAAAACAAAGTTAAAATCCAGAAGCCAGATAAAAAGATGTTAGCTTGGTGTTACCCTTCTTCAGACAAATTGTAATTATCCTAGGACTACATTTAAAACAAATCTAGACCAATCAAAATCAATAAAAAACCCGCCTATTTCTAAGGGCGGGTTTCATAGGTACAACATCATTAAGACCCGGCCATTTATGGGCCATAAATTCAATAATCCACCTAGACTCAGCAAGTTCTGTTTGCAGTTTTATATCGCCTCTCTTATTCAATGTGACATTAACAATAGCCCTGAATGTAAAAGCATGTGTGGGGAAATCACTAATATGCCTGAATAGGGCATTATGAATATCACCATTTCTAATCACTGATAAATGTTGCAACAATCTCACCTTGAGCATGTTGTTAGTCATGCCCACATAAAAACATGGGCAGGAGTTGCACTCAGCCATGTATACAACATGCTTCGTCCTACAGGTTGCCCTAGCTTTCAGTTCTATCACCCTGCCTGTAATGTGATGCTTGAACAGTATCCCTATTGAGGTAGGGACAAGCTTTACAAGCTCCATGCACCTACTTGTTTAAAGAAAGCCCTTTCAGGCATAGTGCGTTCCCTACACAAGAGGTCCTTTAAATTTTTATTCTTCCTATAGCCAAAAACAGGGGTCGAACCTACAACATCTTTGACCTTGTCATCACTGATAAGGACATTCCAGTTGCTTTTAACTATGTTGGTGATATCATGTATATTGCTACTATAGGTAAAAGTCATTTTAAGGGGATTTCCTTCTGTCCTGCCCACTTTAAGCCACGATTTACTAGAATGTAGCCATGGTTTATAGTCAGTGTTCCTTTTAGCCTTACTAATAGAAATGGTCCTATCCACCATCTGTCCCTGATATCCCCTATCATGCAGGAAGCTTTTTAACTTGTTAGTTTCCCCTTCAAAACTAGATTCATCAGTGCAGATCCTCGATATCCTGTCCCGGTCTGCTTGTTCTACAGACCAAAGAGGTTGAGCACTCCCAGATAGAATTGATTACCATCTTGCTACGTTTAGTACTTGAGCATAATGTTTTTCTGGGCCCAGACCAGTTATACCAACAAGCACAGGGTGTAGCGATGGGCACACCCTGTGCTAACACCTATGCCAACCTTGTCCTCTCACATTGGGAGGGTCACTACATTTATAATCATCCCCAATGGTGGCCACTTGTAAGGCTGTACAAACGTTATGTGGATGATGTCTTCATCCTGTGGACAGGGGATGATGAATCAATGGATTGCTTTGTGGAATATCTCAATTCCACCACTTCATTTTTCAGGTTCACAAAGGTTGCCTCCCGGGACAGGATAGATTTTTTGGATGTCCTAATTACACAAACCGATACTGGATTCACCACAGGTTTGTTTAGGAAAGATTGCTGGAAGAACACGCTGTTAACGTTTGACAGCATGCATCCCCGTTTTACCTTCCCTGGAGTCATCAAGGGACAGGTAAGCAGAATATCGAGGATCTGCACTGATGAATCTAGTTTTGAAGGGGAAACTAACAAGTTAAAAAGCTTCCTGCATGATAGGGGGTATCAGGGACAGATGGTGGATAGGACCATTTCTATTAGTAAGGCTAAAAGGAACACTGACTATAAACCATGGCTACATTCTATTAAATCGGTGGCGAAAGTGGGCAGGACAGAAGGAAATCCCCTTAAAATGACTTTCACCTATAGTAGCAATATACATGATATCACCAACATAGTTAAAAGCAACTGGAATGTCCTTATCAGTGATGACAAGGTCAAAGATATTGTAGGTTCGGCCCCTGTTTTTGGCTATAGGAAAAATAAAAATTTAAAGGACCTCTTGTGTAGGGAACGCACTATGCCTGAAAGGGCTTTCTTTAAACAAGTAGGTAGTGCACCCTGCGGAGCTTGTAAAGCTTGTCCCTACCTCAATAGGGATACGCTGTTCAAGCACCGCATTACAGGCAGGACGATAGAATTGAAAGCTAGGGCAACTTGCAGGACGAAGAACGTTGTGTACATGGCTGAGTGTAGTTCTTGCCCATGTTTTTATGTGGGCAAGACTAATAACATGTTCAAGGTGAGACTGTTACAACACTTATCAGCCATTAGAAATGGTGATATTCATAATGCCCTATTTAGGCATATCAGTGATTTTCCTACACATGCTTTTACATTCAGGGCTATTGTTAATGTCACATTGAATAAGAGAGGGGGCGATATAAAACTGCAAACAGAACTTGCTGAGTCTAGGTGGATTATTGAATTTATGGCTCATAAATGGCCGGGTCTAAATGATGTTGTACCTATGAAACCCGCCCTTAGAAATAGGCGGGTTTTTTATTGATTTTGATTGGTCTAGATTTGTTTTAAATGTAGTCCTAGGATAATTACAATTTGTCTGAAGAAGGGTAACACCCGAAAGCGCTAACATCTTTTTATCTGGCTTCTGGATTTTAACTTTGTTTTAATAAAGACCTCTTTTATAACAGCAGCATCCTTGTGGAGGTTTTTTCCTTATTTGAATGTCCTGACTGTTTACCTCTTGTTTGGATCTTGTCAGCACCAAGCATTTTGGACTTTTCTTGGATTTGGTTTGTGCTTATCTGGTGCTGAGCTGCTGTGGATATGCCTGCTCAAGTAAGTCTGTCTTCTGATAACAATGACAGTATACAATGTGATATGAATGATAAAGGAATTAATATAGAGCGTTTTATCACCATGGACAACCCTTTGTTACATATGGGCTTCCATGTACCAGACTATGTGGGTTCGACAGTTTCAGCCCCTGCCATGGTGGACCAGAATTTTGATACACTGTTGAGAGATTATAATTTTAAAGTGGCTAAACTGCAAAGATTACAATGGCAGACTTTCCATTTTCAAGCCTGTCTGCAATATGGCATAGTCCCCCGTGGGATGAGGGTACTATGTATGCCTACCCAGGGGAGTCGCTACCCTGAGTTGTTGGCAAAATGGCAAATGATTAACATTAGAACGAGTTTCCAGTACATGGAGCTCCTCAATAGCTTCTTCTCCACAGAGATAGCCTCGCTGAAGGAAGAGGTTAAGAAAATGTGCCATCAATTGGAGACAGATTTTGTAGGACCCACCCACTCCAAACGTTTGAAAGAGACTTATCAATCCATGTCTGAAAATGAGAACAAGTTAAGAAACACTAAAATTACCAAACTCAAGAGAGATTATGATGATTTTGCCAGAGGCAATATTTTTGTTTGGGCGAAACCTGGGTTGGATCGTAGGAGGACCGACATAGACACAGAGACTTTGTTGCATGCACAACATTCGCAGAGAACTGTTTCTGCTTCAGCCAGGACGGCTGAGCCATTGAGTAGAGCGGCGCGGTCAAGCACCACGGCTTTGTCATCAGAGCGACTCCATAGCCCGGGGCGAGGCATGTCGACGAAGGATGACGTCCATGGCTCTGCTGCCGTGCCATCTCCCTGTCGAACCACGACACTACAGCGATGCCAGAGTCCTAGGAAGGATCTACCGACGGATGATGATACTCATTTCCCTGCTGTGACTAACCCCAAAGTGGCGGCTTCTTCTCTTTTGGCCGCTTCTACTGGGACTCCCGAAATGCCGAGTGCCCTTATGCATTCGGTGGATGGTTCATCATCCAGACCGCATGATGCAGCTGATAACCATCTTCCTCACGGTGGGGCCCATGAGAATGTCAGTCAGGGGAGTGGAACAGCAACAGCGTCGAGGTTGGGGGCAAGACCCAAGGATATGTTTCTACAACAGAATTTTCTGAACAACCTGCCCGTTCCAGTCAAAAAGAAGGGACCATGGAAACGCTCTCGGAGCGAGAGCAGGGACACACAGAACAAGAAGAGGTATTTGGACTGACTAATGACATTAACAATATTGTTTATAATATATCTAGCCATGTTTTAAGTCCACATGAACTTTTTGTACTGAATAAGGGATTGTCTTTTGTGCCTAGTAAAGAAAGTGTTTTTCATGAAGTTATCATGGATGTCATGATGTTTTGTAGGACTGCAGCCCTACGAAGTATGTTTGGATCCAACAACATTGGTAGGGCTACTTTGAGACAACCCAGTGTCTTTGTTCCCACTTTCACTGCTTCTATGAGCCTTTTTATTAATGCCTGTGAAAGAGATTTAATGGCATATTTTCACAGTGGTTTCTCACACAAATATTATAACTTGACCCTTATACAGAAACAGGCTCTGTATGATTTGTGTAATAATAGTAATATAACTATTAAGATGGCAGATAAAGGGGGGGCCACCGTGGTCATGGACACCAGTTTTTATTTTGATAAATTGAAATCTCTCCTGTCTGATGGGGAAACTTACTTATCCATCAATCCACTCAAGGTTAAGCTTATTATAGATAGAGTACATTTGTGCCTGAAACAACTTTTACAAAGGGGAGTTGTTACTGAGGATTTGTACAACTTCCTCAGGATAGATGATGTGGTGACCCCTGTTTTCAAGGGCCTTCCCAAAATACACAAGTCCCTGAATGACCCACCCATTAGACCCATTGTATCGGGCAGGAAATGGGTGACGGAAAATGCCTCGATCTGGTTGGAAACTGTTTTACGACCTGTAGTGGATGGTATTGACAATATTTTATCTGATACAGGTGGCTTTTTGAGAGCACTAGGTGAGGTAGAGAAAGGGGCTAATGATGATTCTTATCTTATGGTGACCCTGGATGTGGCCAGCCTTTTTACGGTCATTCATAATGATTATGGCATCAATGCTATAGCTGAAGTTCTACAGACCAAAGAGGTTGAGCACTCCCAGATAGAATTGATTACCATCTTGCTACGTTTAGTACTTGAGCATAATGTTTTTCTGGGCCCAGACCAGTTATACCAACAAGCACAGGGTGTAGCGATGGGCACACCCTGTGCTAACACCTATGCCAACCTTGTCCTCTCACATTGGGAGGGTCACTACATTTATAATCATCCCCAATGGTGGCCACTTGTAAGGCTGTACAAACGTTATGTGGATGATGTCTTCATCCTGTGGACAGGGGATGATGAATCAATGGATTGCTTTGTGGAATATCTCAATTCCACCACCTCATTTTTCAGGTTCACAAAGGTTGCCTCCCGGGACAGGATAGATTTTTTGGATGTCCTAATTACACAAACCGATACTGGATTCACCACAGGTTTGTTTAGGAAAGATTGCTGGAAGAACACGCTGTTAACGTTTGACAGCATGCATCCCCGTTTTACCTTCCCTGGAGTCATCAAGGGACAGGTAAGCAGAATATCGAGGATCTGCACTGATGAATCTAGTTTTGAAGGGGAAACTAACAAGTTAAAAAGCTTCCTGCATGATAGGGGGTATCAGGGACAGATGGTGGATAGGACCATTTCTATTAGTAAGGCTAAAAGGAACACTGACTATAAACCATGGCTACATTCTAGTAAATCGGTGGCGAAAGTGGGCAGGACAGAAGGAAATCCCCTTAAAATGACTTTTACCTATAGTAGCAATATACATGATATCACCAACATAGTTAAAAGCAACTGGAATGTCCTTATCAGTGATGACAAGGTCAAAGATGTTGTAGGTTCGGCCCCTGTTTTTGGCTATAGGAAGAATAAAAATTTAAAGGACCTCTTGTGTAGGGAACGCACTATGCCTGAAAGGGCTTTCTTTAAACAAGTAGGTAGTGCACCTCTTGAGCTTGTAAAGCTTGTCCCTACCTCAATAGGGATACGCTGTTCAAGCACCGCATTACAGGCAGGACGATAGAATTGAAAGCTAGGGCAACTTGCAGGACGAAGAACGTTGTGTACATGGCTGAGTGTAGTTCTTGCCCATGTTTTTATGTGGGCAAGACTAATAACATGTTCAAGGTGAGACTGTTACAACACTTATCAGCCATTAGAAATGGTGATATTCATAATGCCCTATTTAGGCATATCAGTGATTTTCCTACACATGCTTTTACATTCAGGGCTATTGTTAATGTCACATTGAATAAGAGAGGGGGCGATATAAAACTGCAAACAGAACTTGCTGAGTCTAGGTGGATTATTGAATTTATGGCTCATAAATGGCCGGGTCTAAATGATGTTGTACCTATGAAACCCGCCCTTAGAAATAGGCGGGTTTTTTATTGATTTTGATTGGTCTAGATTTGTTTTAAATGTAGTCCTAGGATAATTACAATTTGTCTGAAGAAGGGTAACACCGAAGCTAACATCTTTTTATCTGGCTTCTGGATTTTAACTTTGTTTTAATAAAGACCTCTTTTATAACAGCAGCATCCTTGTGGAGGTTTTTTCCTTATTTGAATGTCATATATAATCCTGATGATTGTATGGGAGATAGGAAATACACCCCGGGAATCACCTCTGTAGCTCTGCTTGACAGGGCCATGTGAAATGAAATTACCTGTGTGTCAAAGGCCAGGGTAGCTTATGGCTAGACATCTATAGGTCCTAGGGCCAATAGCCTATAACCTACCTATGAACCGATACACACCCACATGTACTTGTTGCAATAATTGCTATGTGAGGTTGACTGAGTGTGATGGTGAATGTGTTGGTGAATGTGTCAGAGTTCTGTATATGTGTGATAGCTAAGTGGGAAACTATTTCTGACATGGTATTATGTGTCCAAGCTGTGATCCCAGCAAAAGATGCGCATGCTATTGTTAGGCAGAAAAAGCAGTATGCCAGACGGTCTGATGTAGTCTGTTGGTGTCAAATGGGGTGTCCCATTGTAGGCTACAGCAGTACATGTATGCTTATTGAGTGTTACTGCTGGTGAATCCAACCCCTGAATGAACTGTAGTACTACCTGAAGCTGTATGCCTAAACAGCACAGTATGGTGTATGTCCACATGTCTTGGAACCACTGTTTTGTTTGTTCCCCGTAGTCCTCACAGATGACATACCTCAGGCATAAGGCCTTGTAACTACTGACACACAGTACTGTATGGTACACAGGTAAAGGTCATGTGGGTTGCCATACCTTTGTATATGGTATGTATGTCTGATGTGTGCGTGTGTATGCCTGTACCATGACCTCGGTCATATGTGTGTTACAGGATATAGATGCGTATCTAGCAACATATATAGTCTAGTACAGCAGTATGCCACCTATATTAACGAATGAGCACATAAGTTAGGCAGGGGTTGCCATCAATGACTAGTGTGGTATACTAGTAATACTGTAACTGGACTTTACAATCATTGCAATGGATTACATGTTATGTTATGCATTAGCTTGATATATACCCCCTGTGGCTAGGTGGTGCATTGTGTCGCATACAGTGTGCCATGTACTGTTGTATAGTCTTACATACTGGTTTATCGTTGTTGCTGTGCAAAACATGGTTTGGTATATAGAGTGTGCCAGGCACTGTCAGGCAGTTGTGGGTTGAGCACTGATATGTGGTATTGAAAGTGTGTATCCTTTGACATCCTATAGGTTGCTATATATGGCAGTTAATTTATATCTGTACTTTAGAATGTTAAGTGTGCCACTTGACTTGCTCACACATATTGTTTCATTGTCTTCCAGGTTCATGGCCCACCATCGTAATCCCTCATATAGCCCAGCAGAGGAGGAAGTGATTACAGCCACCATGGTTCAGCACTACGCCCTGCTGTTCTCAAGAACCAGCCAGGACCAGCATGAGCAGACTGCACTGTGGCAAGATCTTGTCCGTAGAGTAAATGGCACAGGCATGCATAACCAGACATATGAGCAGGTACGCCATCACTGAAGTGATTTAATTAGACATGTCCGGCAGCATGTGTCTGATATCCGTAGACAACAGCTTGCCACAGGTGGTGGGGTAGCCATCCATCCCCCGTCACCAGAGTGGAGGAGCTGCTCCTGAGCCAGGTGGCTCCTGGCCAACAACAACAACAACGACTAACATGCATCATCATGGAGGCCGGAGCCACCCAGCAAGTTGACATGGAGCATGCAGGTAACATTGCATAGCTATACACTACTGTTACCTCTATTGGTAGATCATGCTTATGTGAGATGTGTACTGTGTAGTTACAAGTTGTGGTGCCTAGTGCTGTGCAATAATAATAATTAGGAATATAATCTGCAAGCCTGTGACTGTCAACAGTCGTACTACTGTAAGATTGCAAACACACAGTAGCAATGCCACAGTTATTGCCACTGACAAACTGTCTCATATCCTTGTAGGTCCCTCTGGTGTGACAGCAAGGCAGCAGACCCATGCTGGTGAGTGTGTTCTACATTTAATATTGCTAATTAAATGTGCATGTCATAGGTGAGGTGTAGGCCATGTACACGTCACACACCAGCGCATAATGCATGCTGTGCATGTTTGCTGTGAGACTATGTACATCTCAGTAATGTGAGTAGCTGCCTCAAACACATGCAATACACAGAGCATCCCACACAATTGTAGAAACACTCTAGTGGACATTGGATAGGCAGAGTCGATACACATGCACACAACATACACAACTGTGTCATATGCAGTACACGTTAACATGCTACACATGGCATATTCAGACACCCACTGTAAGGTCACACTCCAGTATCTCAAATGTCATCCACACAGCACACATAATATACCTGAGGGATAGAGGCCTCTCATGTAGCTGTGCGACACTCTTCAACACATAACACATTTATGTTAGGCAATGCCCCCTATAGGGCACCTTACAAACCCATGTAACAACTGGCCGTGAAATGGTGAATGTAGTCAAGGTACTGCAGTTCGGGTACAGCATGCTATGTGCTGGTCTGGCACACATTCGTAGCCTTGAGTTTCCACATGATGCTGCATGATGAGATCTCATGGTACTACACCCCATCCAGTTACAGTGGCCACAGTACTACACATATCATTAATTGCTATGCACCTCAATGTTGTGTGTGTGCAAACATATGCACCTATACACAATATACACAGCAATCACCATTTGTACAAAGTGACACACATATGTCTTGTAATGCTATTGCGTGTATAGGTCACATGACACACATTGTGTATATGTTATGTTTAATGTTGCAGTTGTGTGGTAGCATGCCATGTCATGGCTGCCACTGGCATGGCCACAATATGTCCTACACTCACCATAACCACTGTACAATGGCTATGTTGAGCAATTGTATTCCATCGGGTATACATGCACCACTCATCCTGTGTGTATACACAGTAAGCATGTGCTAAACCTGTGTCCATAAGTATCTGCTAAAGACACAGATGCTCTAATCAGACATGGATATCTATGTGACACACTGATACACATCCAGCCATGGTATGTATACCTGTGAGTGACAGTGCACAGGACATTGTAGAGCTTTTAATACTTGCACAGCAATGTTGTGTCCATGTACACATTGCGTTCCAGGGTGAGGTCAATCACTGAACAAAACACACATGCATCAAAGCCATGTATACTGTTATTAGCAAGGGCTGTCTACACTCAAACTGCATGCTGTTGAGCAACACACGTCCTGCATGCTGTCACGTTTGATATAAATTTTTGGCTTGTGATACTGTACCCCACCAGAACATGCTATTGAGTATATTCTGGATTGCTGGTGGTGGTGTGTGTGTGTGTGTGTGTGTGTGTGTGTGTGTGTGTGTGTGTGTGTGTGTGTGTGTGTGTGTGTGTCTGTTTTAGTGAGGAGTGTATTTGTGTGCATGTGTTCATGTATGCATGTGTGCATGTGTTCATGCGTGCATGTGTTCATGTGTTCATGTGTGCATGTGTGCATGTGTTCATGTGTGCATGTGTGCATGTGTCCATGTGTGCATGTGTCCATGTGTTCATGTGTGCATGTGTGCATGTGTGCATGTGTGTGACATCATGTACAGGTTGTAAAGTGTGTTTCCTATCTTCCTCTCACAGGTGCTGATTTTGGGCTGGTTCACTGCAGCAGGGAAACTGATGTCACTGAGCAAAATAGTGATAATGATGATAGGTGCGTTGAGGCACAGGCATGTTTGCAAGGGTCTGTCATTGGGCCAACAATCGATAATACACAAGTGTCCACCCCATCCATGCACACAGTCATACTGCCAATACATCCATCACCAATGCCCTTAGCTGAGGGACAGCATACAGCCAGCATTGGCCAGGACAGTGTGGTATCTATGGCACATGCATCCTGACACAGCAGCCATACCCAGATGTCTGGAAGGGTACCACATAGGCAGATGTCCAGGGGTTCTTGTCGGAGCACTGCTGCTCATCATGCCACTGGCAGACATGCCACAGGTCTTACAACCTCACCCATGCTCCATGCTGTAATGGAGGCACAGGCACGTATGGAACGATACACCAGACAGGGACTAAGAGCACAGAGGGTACATAACACCACCATAATTGAAACTATACGTGACCTAGCAGGTGCCATCCATCATTTCACTGAGGTCACTGATAGACGTTGGGGTGAGACATTAGATGTCCTTCGCAATGTCATGTCCATGTGTCAGGACAGTGCAGGACGGTTGAGTCGTCGATGTGGACAAATGCCAGCAACATCAGCAGCTGGCAGTCACCGCGGACATCCCTCAAGTCACAGCCTCTCCCGTAGTGCCAGTACCAGCCCCAGCAATGTTGGGGGTGGGCTGTCCATAGACCATCCTAGAAGACCACGTGCACATGGCTCTGGACAGTCACAGCAGGGACCTTGGTCCAGTGTACATCCATCTACCTCTGGGGATAGTACCTAGTCAAATGAACATAAAGTGAGTAAAACACAATGAGAGCAAATAATAAAAGCATGTAAAATCCAAAAAAACTTTAATGAGCGCTTTCGGTGTGGACTGTGCCTCACCTTCATCAGACACAAAACATCCAATTAGCAATCTATTTATATTAATTCCAATCAATTAAGTTAGTTAATGTAGCCTCGTAAAAAGTTAAAGGTAAATTGCAGACAACATCCAAAAAGCAAGTAAATAAGAAACATGCTCTTATAGCATATTAATAGTAATAACAAATTAATAATAAAAAAAAGGAAAGAAAAGAATAAAACCAGCAACCAGAGGGTATTAGTGTGTATACCCAGTACATAGAGGCAGTCAATCAAAATACAAGCTAAGTTAAAATTGAATATTTTAGACTAGAATAATTCAACAAGTTAATAATTCATAACACTCCAAAAGGCCAAAAAAGGCACAAAAAGGCTGAACTCCAAATGTGGGTTACCCTAGCTCAACGAATAAAATAAAAAAACTTTATTTGATGTTAAACAGTCACTTTAGGTCTTATTAATTGAACTACTTTGTATAAAAAAGTCTTACTAAAGCACATTGTTAAATTTATGCTATAACCTGACTGGCCACCCAAATGCAAGCTTGTAAATTATTATCATTTAATTAAAGATGAACTAAATATAAAATGTATATTGGTCTTATATATAATATCTTATCAATAATGATTTATCTAAGCAAAAATACGTAACAGGTAAAAGTGGGATATTTTACTAGTCTGTCTTAAATACATGTGTATGCCAGTTATCTCCTCAAGGCTAAAAGTCTCAGAATACTTTTAATAGATAAATGTTCATTGAGACCTGGAAAAGTGTGTGCCCCTGTTCTAATTTGCCACATCAGTTTGTCAATCTCTAATAAGAGTTGCCAAGGCCCCCCTAAATTTAAAAACGTGCTTTAGTTAGACTTTTTTATACAAAGTAGTTCAATTAATAAGACCTAAAGTGGCTGTTTAACATCAGATAAAGGTTTTTTATTTTATTCTTTGAGCTAGGGTAACCCACATTTGAAGTTTAGCCTTTCTGTGCCTTTTTTGCCCTTTTTTGGCCTTTTGGCGTGTTATGAATTATTAACTTGTTGAATCATTCTAGTCTAAAATATTCAATTTTAACTTAGCTTGTATTTTGGTTGACTGCCTGTATGTACTGGGTATACACACTAATACCCTCTGGTTGCTGGTTTTATTCTTTTCTTTTCTTTTTTTTTATTATTAATTTGTTATTACTATTAATATGCTATAAGAGCATGTTTCTTATTTACTTGCTTTTTGGATGTTGTCTGCGATTTACCTTTAACTTTTTACGAGGTTACATTAACTAACTTAATTGATTGGAATTAATATAAATAGATTGCTAATTGGATGTTTTGTGTTTGATGAAGGTGAGGCACAGTCCACACCGAAAGCGCTCATTAAATGTTTTTTTAGATTTTACATGCTTTTATTATTTGCTCTCATTGTGTTTTACTCGCTTTACGTTCATTTTACTGGTTTGTCTTTAGTTTTTTCCTCTGTTTGGATTTGTGATAGTACCCAGTCAGCTTTAGTACCTCATAGTGTCAGTAGCACCCCTGCCAGGCACAGGTACCGTATCCGTGGCCAGAGACGGTGATCTGCAAAGCCTGGCAGGTACAGTCTGTGACTGTCCCACAAATACCCATATATGGTAGACACATGATGGAATTGTGTGCATGCAGACACACACAAACACACACACACACACACACACACACACACACACACACACACACACACATAAACAAGACACCTAGGGCTACCACATACCCGCATACATTGCATCAACATTGGCCCATAGCAGTACTCTTGGCCCACATACACACACACACACACACACACACACACACACACACACACACACACACACACACACACACACACACACGCACACATACATGTTGATTGTATGGCTCACTGTAGGCCTCTGGCAAACCAACAACACACCCTGTGCATATGATGAAACCTGTGCCACCTCCTGTCATCTGTAACATCAATGCAGGAACAGGCTACCGTGGTGCTGATGCACAGGGTGACTTTATAGCAGTATAGCAATGTTAACATGTTGTCAGCAGTAGCGTGTAATGATATGCTTGAAGGTGTAGCTGAGCAGGCATGATACATTTAAGCTATGATTGTCAATGTAGCAATGTTTACACCAGGGTTAGTTCCAATAGTGTATTGTCTACCCACGTGCCACTTGGCTGATGTGTGTAGTATTGGCAGCATGTGTTAGAGAGTGGACAGTATGTGTGGGATGTGTGTGGCACAGATTTGCCGGTGTACATTTGTCAACATGGTGGAGGTGCACTGTCTGCATGTACGTGCATAGTGGACACATGGACAGGGTGACATGCCCTGTATTACACAGTAACACTCCACAGTCTTGATTGGTGGCCAGTATGCATTGTACTACACACATTTCAGAACTTGAATACACATGTGTGTGTGACATTGTTTGACATTGTGCTGTGGGTGATACTGTTGCTATCTGTCATTGTTTTGCATTCTGGTAGTATACATAACTTCAACAGCCTGACCATAACCAATCGTTAGATGATGTCTTGACAACTAACACACAGATGTAGGACACACGGTATCATTTGGATCCTTCAGGTACTATACTATGCCAATAACCAGTGGTATTCATCTGCACCCATTACTGAGACCACCCCTGTTTGGCATATAGCTCTCTAGGATACAAGCAATCACAGTAGGGATATGTCCGTCCTTGTCTGGTAATGCATACTGTGGCCTATAATGCCTACTCCAGATGACACACACATCCACCACAAGGGTATCACACAGGCAGATCCCTGTTTTCAAACCCATGCTGTAAAGCTATAAGCCAACCAAAGTATAGTCATCCACCTTTACGGAACATAGTATTGCCACAGTACCACATAGGTAGTAGCCACCAACATGAAGAACATGTACCGATGTGTACATGCAACCAAGTGGTACGTCATCTCTCCTTTGATAATCACATTTCCAAAGGTATATTTAAATCCCTCGGTGGATCACATAAGCAATAAGGGTTCTGCATGCATATCCACAAAGGTTGGTGTACAGCTATAATGAATAGCCATCATTGATAGACCTTGCTGCATTTGAACAGGTCTGACATATACCTCGGCCTAAACTCTCATTCACACAAATCTATAGAAACCGTAATGAGTGTGTGTGACACAGTTCACCTAGGCTAGGGATCACTGCAGTGGCTGGCCTTGTCACAAGCATACAGATGTGACCTAAGGTCTGGAAAGCAGCAGCACACTCTTGAAAAGATGACAGATGTGTTCTTGGAGAAAGCAGGGTTCACACACATGCAATAATTGAGGTCACATGTACGTATATGTATTTGCCACACAGCTACCTCACATGTGCAATGCAAATACTGGTGTCATACAGTAGCAAAAGCAAAACCCACAACCCATTGACTAACAGTCACACACAGCACACACACACACACACACACACACACACACACACACACACACCAAGTACAGGATTCAAACCTCTCCCTAATTACTCCATGACACTAGAGAAGTTTGTATTAACATGACACGCTGTACACATTACTGTGAGTTCTCTTTTCCACAGGTATATTTGTAGGATGGTGACATCATCAGACCAGATAAAGATTAGTATATCACTTTTAAGGTGTTTGAGTACTCTCTAAAAAGGTTGCTCCTCTGCAAGGAAATTACACACTCATCAAGTGCAGAACTCAAACCACTACCTAACTGGTTTATGATACTACAGGAGTACACATTTACACGATGCGCTATACACTTTACTGGAGTCCTCTTTTCCACAGGTGTATTTGTAGGATAGTGACATCATCAGACCTGACAAAGATTAGTATACCACTTTTAAGGTGTTTGAGTACTCTCCAAAAAAGTTGCTTCTTTCCAAGTAGATGACACACAAACACTTGACAAGTGCAGGATTCAAACCCCTATCTAACTGGTTTATGATACCATAGGAGTACACATTTACATGATGCACTATACATATTACTGTGAGTTCTTTTTTCCACAGGTATATTTGTAGGATGGTGACATCATCAGACCTGACAAGGATTAGTATACAACTTTTAAGGTGTTTGAGTACTCTCCAAAAAGGTTGCTCCTCTCCAAGGAGATCACACACAAACACTTGTCAAGTGCAGGATTTAAACTCCTGCCTAACTGGTTTATGATACTACAGGAGTATGCATTTACATGACACGCTATATACATTACTATGAGTTCTCCTTTCAACAGGTAAATTTGTAGGATGGTGACATCATCAGACATGACAAGGATTAGTATACCAGTTTATGATACTACAGGAGTACGCATTTACATGACACGCTATACACATTACTGTGAATTTTCTTTTCCACAGGTATATTTGTAGGATGGTGACATCATCAGACCTGACAAAGATTAGTATAACACTTTTAAGGTGTTTGAGTACTCCCCAAAAAGGTTGCTCCTCTTCAAGGAGATCACACACAAAACTTGTCAAATGCAAGATTCTAACCCCTAGCTAACTGGCTTATGATACTACAGGTGTATGCATTTACACAACACACTATACTCATTACAGTGAATTCTACTTTCCGCAGGTATATTTGTAGGATGGTGACATCATCAGACTAGACAAAGTGGGTTACATTAGGTGACATTGGGTGGGCTACATAGAAGGAATGTCTAAACACTTTGGCCATGTGATCATCAAAGGAGAGTTTACTATCTAACTGTGTCCCCAGGGCCTACATGACTTTCTCCATACATACTGGAGTACCACCTATGTGGTAATTTGTTTGCACTTTGTTTAAACCAAAGGGGATGACTATGCATTCTTTGGCATTCTTCTTGGGGCATTGTTTTGACACCTGGTATCTGTCTCTGCAAGCCCCTTCTGGAGGATGTGTGTGTCAGCCATAGAGTAGATTATGGACCACAGTTAGCAGTCATCTGCAAACCTGTTCAGCTATACTTCTCCTGTGCTTGCCTGTACCTCTGAGCAGTGTCTACTGTCCCCATTGTCTCTTTTTATGGGTTCCATGACAATTTTCTCAATAGCTTTGTAGACCAGGCTGAGTAGACATATAGGGCGATGGTTTCCAGGTTCTGTTGTGGCATCCCCTTTGTGGAGCTGGATGACTGTTAGTGTATGCCATTCTTTGGGTACATACCCTGTTGTACGATTGAGTCTGGGCAGTGAATGTAGGTGAGGGTGTAGATCCTTTTGGGCCTAGTGTAAGACGCAGCCTGGGACACCATCCAGTCCCATTGATGCTGTGTTCTTGGCTTTGGAGAGGGCTGTCTTTACCTGCATGTCCATGACATCTGGGGCTCTGCATCCTTCTGTGATGGACACAGGCCCTTTTGGGGGTGATGGGGGGAAGTTTACTCTGAACTTGTCCCCCAGGATGTGGGCAATGAAAGTTGGTTCAGTGTATTCCTTGCCATTTGTCAGTAGCTGACAGCATATTTGGAAGTTGACACCTACATGTCTGGTATAGCTACCGCAGGCTTTGTGGTTGTTATTCTTACAGTCCTTGGCAATTTGTCTTTTGAAAGTGTCCTTGAATTATTTTATGAGCGATCATTGCTTCTTCCTAATAATGATCAGTGATGCCTTTCCTTTAGTGAGGTTGGCTCTATCTGGTGTTAGTTTCCTCCTTCTGTTGTCTAGCTTATTTATGGGCAATGACCACCAGATTGTTTTCTTATTTTAGGAGGAGTGCATCTTGGTTTTATTTGTGATGTCTCGATCAATGCATCCCTGTAGATGCTCATAGGATGCACTTGTAACTGATTCGGCAGATCGTATACCATTATCCTATAGCAAGAGGGCTTTGGAACTTTCCACTTTGGTCTTGGGATGTGTGCAGTTTGCTTTTGAAAATGTCTTCATGGTGGTTTCATTGACTGGGTGGGGGGCGGGATGTGGATGTCCAGTGTGATTACTTTATGATCTGATATTACCAGAGAGGGTTTTATCTCTGTTGTGGAATACTGGTACCCCATGTTGGTGATGATCATGTCCAGTATGGTGTCATCTCTAGTGGGCATGGTGACCAGCTGTTCCAGGGTGTTAGAGCTTTTAAACTCTAGGAAATATTGGGAAAAGGACGTTGTACACAAATAATTCTCCCACTCAATGTTTGGGTAGTTGCAATCACCTCATATAATGGTGTTTGATAAGACCTTTATATTTTCCACTGTTCTCAGGAATACTGAGTGAGGTTCCTATGACAAGGTAGGTGATCTGTAGCAGGCTACAATCTGATGAGCAGCTTTGCCTAATGTTAGTTGCACTTGCAGGGTCTCCAAGGCCTCATGCAGTGCCACTAACCTGAAGGTGTGGGTATCCATAAGGTAAATGGGTACACTCCTTCCTTTTGTATTTCACTCGTGGTTTTGGGTCCGAAGGTCAGAGGGATTGTGAGTGTTTTACGTGGAGCCTGTCCAACAGCTCTGCATTTGACATAGCTTTGTATGTTAGGGAGTGAACACATCTGAGTAGGCGATATGCAAGGGAGTACAGATGGAGCATTTTGAGATGGTCTGTGTATGGCATGTATTTCAGGCCGCTAATGCTCTTTGTGAGGTATTGCTGCAGGCTTTCCAGTTGTTGTAGTTGTCTTGTGAGGTACATAGCAAAAGTTGTGTTGTACTCTATTATAGTTCTAGTGAGTGATGAGTAGTGGGGAACAATGTCCTCTTCTATTCTGCATGAGACACATTTTGTGATGAGGTGTGCCACATAGCAGGGTTTCCTGACTACTTTGGGGATGTGATTATCACAGTTGTGTCCAGTGTCCACCTTTGACCCAAGGTCTCTTGTCACGCTTTCAGTGTTAAGTATACTACCGCCTATGTTGTAGTTCTTGGCTACAGAGTTTTTAACAAAGGGGATGACAATGCACCTTTTGGCATTGAGCTAGAGCCCATGGTTTTGACAACAGCCATCTGTCTCAGTGAGGCCCTTTTGTAAGATGTCCACATCTTTAGTGTTTACAATTATGGCTCCTAGTTTGCAGTCCTCTGGAAACTTCAGTAGCCACAGACCTTCCATATTAAAGTTTACTTCAGGGAAGTAGATACTAAACAGGACAAGACACAGGACTGGACCTTGTGATACTGCACTCATCACTGGTCCAAAGTCATACTTGGAGTCTGCTACTTTCACAGTGTGTGTTCTGTCAGTAAGCCTGTTGGCAACCCATCTTGTGACATAGCAATTTATACCTAGTTTAGTTGGTTTATCTATATTTCCAGAGTGTGGGGTGGTGCTGTAAGCAGTGGCAGGATCAACATAGGCTGTGTGAACCACCTTACCCTTGTCGATGGTTCTGTTGACTGCTTCAATGTCATCTATCAGGTTTAGGTGACATGATCTGCATTTTACAAACCCAACATGGTTGTGGTCCAGGGTTTGGGGATTACAAATGTAATTTATTATATGCTGTATGATGATACATTCCATGGCCTTGAAGAGCGGGCTCGTCAGGCTAATGGGGCACTAGTTCCTGAGGTCCGTGGTGTCTCTACCCTTGTGTAGTGGGATAACCGTCACTGTGCACCATTCAACAGGCACAAAGCATGAGGTGAGGCTATGACTGCACATGGTACGTCAGTGTGGTGCCTGTTCGTTCTGTGGTTTGTGTGGAATACAACCTGTGACGTTACCTGGTCCCATGGCTGCTGTGATACTGGCTTTGGAGAGTGTTTTTTACCTGTGCAGCCATGATGACAGCAATGTTGCTGTCTTCCATTATAGAGATGTGCTCTTTCATGGGTGAGAGGGGGGCACAGTTAACACTGATCCTATCTGCCAGGATGTTGGCAATATCAGTTGGGTCTGTATATTTAGTGTCATTGAGCTGTAACTCAGAACAGATCTGAGTGTAGCCATGACATGGACCTGTCTGTTGGGCAGAGATCTCCTGAATAGACAGTATGCAACAGAGTACAGATTGGGTTACATTCAGTCTTGTTGCATGGGGCAACTGTTTGAGGCCAGTAATCCTCTTGTTAGGGTATTTCAGTGGTCTTTCTGGCTGCTGAATGTGCCTAGTCAGATTCATCGCAAGTGTGCTGTGGTACTCTCTGATGGGTCTGATGACTGATGAGTACTGGGAACCTCCTTTGACGTACATGCACAGACCTTGGCAGTTTGTGTGAACACATAGCATGATTTTCTGACAACACTGTGAATGTGTTTCTGGAAGTAGAGATGTCTATCCACATTTGTCCATAGATCCCTTATTATCACCTACATATTTGGCATAAGTGTGTGAGCATGCCCAGTATGACCTTTCAGTGTGATGCTGAATGAAATCCACTACATTTATTGGAGTGTGTGAGCACACCCATTATAGACATTTATACTATATGTGTATGGAAAATCAAGTTGTATTTTCACAGCAGGCCTCACCTTTGTGTCATAGATTAACAGGGATCATGCTGTGCCTGCAGGGCTTCCATGAGACACTTTGCATAGACTTATCAACATTTCTACATACCGGGGGGACAGATATTCTTTGTACATTTCTACCCAGGGGCACCGTTGATTGTTACTGTGGGTGTACATACGATGAGGGGTTCACCTGACACTTATACACATGTGCTATGCCTCCACTGCTATGTACAGTAAACCATTTCAGTCTTTACTGTTGCCTATTGTACTGGCTTGAGGCATACTACTGTACTACACTTCTTAGCGTCCAATGCCACATATATTAGATTGCAACTTCATAGCCTACACAACCCACATCACACCGCCTGGCCTGATGTTCTCTGTCTGCATAGGCCTGTGGGGGAGGTTACCTATATGCATCTTTAGGGGTATGTTACAGCATTTCTTTGTGTTTGCATTACTGTACAATTGTCCTGCTGTGTCTGTGCTACTAAAATACTATCATGGCTTAGTGGTTCAGTACTGTGACTATAGTGCACAATATATTGGGTTTGAGCCCTGTCACTGCTTTTTATTTTCATGCTGGGCAGACCAGACTGCTTAAGGGACAGTAAAGCTAATATAAGCATGTTTACCTGTCTTTGCTCACCTTTGCCTGACCTTGCCCAACATTTCTCAACATTGCCTGCCATTGCGCTAGTTAGCAAGGGCAATTTTGCTTACATATGCTAAATATTGGTAAAAGCTGCTTAGCACTGCTTTATATTGCTTAAAACATGGCAATCATGCCTCAGGTTGTGCTGCAGGGCTGCTTATGTGGGATGCACATACTGCACTCCCTATACATGTTTGGAAACAGGTAGTGTCAAGTTAGGCATCCCTTTTATTTTATGTGCGAGTCAGAGAGAGGTATCATTTCCAGGGTTCCTACTGAGCCAGTATATGTGCTATGGGTTGCCTCTTTGCCAAGGCCAAGGCATACTGGGCATGCCTCCTTCTGCCTACTGGGGCAGGCTCAGGTTGTTCCTCCTCCGAGTCACGCTGTACCTGTGCAGGCCTTGGCAATGGCGGGGGGCTGTTTGGCCCTGCTCCATGCTGTTCCTGCTGCAGCTGTTTTTGCAGGATCATAATGTGTAGCATGGCACATACCATGACAATTTGGGTACATGTAGTTGGTGAGTACTGCAAGGCTCCACCAGATGTGTCCAGACACCGGAACCGTGACTTGACCATCCCAAACACATGCTCAATTACATTTCGTGTTTGTGCGTGTGCCTCATTATGGAGTTCTTGTTCAGGTGTGTGTGCATTTCTGATGGGTGTCATCAGCCACTGCTCCAGTGCGTATCCAGCATCCCCCACTAGGTGACCATCAGGGATGTCCCCATTGGCAAATGTCTGGTACAGCTGCATCAGATGCCAGATATGGGAATCGTGGTAGCTTCCAGGGCAGCCAGCACACACATTCAGTATTATGCCCTGGGCATCGCACACAACCTGGCAGTTGATGGAGGGGAAGCCCTTGCGGTTGATGTAGACCCTACCCTGCTCACTGGCTGGTGCTTTGATGTGTATGTGCATGCAATCAATTGCACCCACTACCTCAGGGTATTCCACTATTTGCTGGAAGAGACGCATATTGCTGGCCAATACCTCATGGGAATTGGTTTAGTATACATGATCACCGACATGTGCTGACATGGCATTCAGGAACTGGTGCAGTACCCTGGATGCTGATGCCTGTGATATCCCCATCATATCACCAGTTGGTCTCTGGAAGGTGCCTGTTGCTAGTATTCTTAGGCCAACACATACCTTGGTTTCCACTGGGATGGGTTCCCCTCTGTTGGTTCTGTGTGTGAGGCGTGGCCTGCATAGCTCAACAATTTGCTGCAGGAGGTCTCTGTCCATTCTATAGCGCTCCACTATCTCCAGCTCTTGTAGCCCCTAGTAGGTTACCCTGGGTCTGTACACTCTTCTCCATCTCCTCACTGTGGGTTGCTCAGCAGCATTCACATTGGCACCACCCTCAACATCTTGCACATGTTGCCTTATAATAGCAATGGCATCCCCTAACATTTTTTTGTCTCAGTTGAGCTATTTAAGTTTTCACTTCTCTTTGTAGACTGCAGTGTTGCAGTGTTTCTGAGAAAAACATGTTGGAATGTTGTTTGCAGAGTTTTAAGTGCTGTGCTGGGCTGGGCTAGTGTACTGTCTGTGTAATTGACTGATTCTGATTGATTTCACCTGGTAGGTCTGCAAGTTCTCCTTGCTTAACTTCCTACTACTTCTTTTCCTTCCTTTTCCCTTTCTGTTTCCAAAGGGGGCAGCGATGCACAAACAAGAGCAAACACGCACACACGCGTGCACACAGGCTTACATAGGCTTACACGGGCTTACACAGGCTTACACAGGCTTAGGTGGGTGCACATGCATGCACATAGGCTTAGACAGCCTTACACAGGCTTACACAGGCACACACACGTGCAGACAGGCTTAGACGGGTTTACAGGCGTGCACACGTGCGCACACAGTGTAAGCATCTTTGCAAGAAACTTTGGTGATATCCATGGCATACACCTTCGGTTTCTGAGTTTCAGTTAAGACAACTGTAGACACGCCTCTTCCAGTCCTGAGTCACTTCCAGCAAACACATGCCACTCTGCTCCAATAAGCTTACAGTATTTGATACATACCCCCTCATGATGTCACCTATTTTCTACAATGTTAGTCCCCTAATCCTACTCTTACACTCTAGGGACATAGTTCACATGGCAGGCAAAATTGGGATTCACTATCCTTATCCTCATTTGCATAGGATTGCCTAGTAATGCTTGGTTACATCTCTCAGACTGAGCTTTCCCCCTTAGCAACCACTACTCAGTAGCCATGTTGTCTTCAGCCTGCCATTCACCTGCATGGCAGATGAATATTTTTAATAAAATGCCTATTTTTGGCTTTTAGTTTTATTTTTTCTGGTTTTTAGAGCGCCGCACATTTGCACGGCACTGCACTATGCTTAAACATCAGTGATCGGGGAAAAAAATATTTTTTATTATTTTGCAATGGATAAAAATGCCAATGGCCTTATATTTGGCCATTGGCGTGCTTCCTCAACTGAATGCATCCTTTATTTGGAGCTGTCATAGCTCCGTTTTGCTATTTGCAGAACGGTACTCCGTTACCAACGGAGTACATTTCTGCAAATAACACTACTCTTACTCTAACAGGTTAGTGTTTCCTGGATTGCAAATTTACCTCATTTGCATAGCTTTCAGCAGCAAATGAGGTAATTTGCATAACATAACACTGTCCGTGCAAGGGTAGTCTTAGGAGCTCTCATGCACGCCCCTGCCGGCTGTTCTGGATCGCTCAGCAGACATATTGGCTGCCTGGAGTCTTACTCTACTCTTAGACTCCATGCAAGCCTTCGTGAATCCAGCCCAATGTTTTTTCTCTCTTTTGTTTTTGTGATTAGTGTAGTTTTGATTATTTTTATTTTTGGTGGAAGTTTATTTTTACATGCAGAAATTAGTGTAATATGCATGACTGTTTGTGTCACTTTTATTAACATAATCATTACAATCAAGTGGCCATTAACTATGTTAAGAGTTACCATTAAGGTTAGTCTTGCTGGCAGAGTGAGTAGACACAAATTTACACTAGAGTTATTATGTACGGTCCTGTTTTTTTTGAGAGGTAAGAGTGGCAATAATTTTTAAGTGACACTAGGTAAGACTGCAATCCAAATTGTCACTTGCTACAGATCCCCCACCATGCCCCAAGATTCTCACTACACCTTTCTAAACATACTGGAAAATATTAAGATAGAACCAAACACCCTAATACTGGGTGATTTTAACTACCCTGCCATTAACTGGGAAAACTACTCATGTACCAACACCTTTGCCCAACGGTTCTTGGAATTCCTAAATTCCAACGCCCTGGATCACCTAATGCATAGTCCCACCAGGAGCTCCAATATCTTAGACCTGGTCATTACCAACATGGGAAATTGGTGCTCCACACCTATGGTCACCCCCTTGTTAGTCAGGTCTGGCCATAAGCTAATCACCCTTAACATCCACATCCCACCCCCACCCCCCATTAAGGAAACCTCCATAAAAAAACTTCTCCAAAGCCAACTTCATGCTACTCAAGTCAGAAGTGACAAACTTCATGACACCCATGCAGATGGGAACGGAAAGTTCAACTGCTGAATCCTACACTAAGGCACTGTATGAGCACATCCACACATGCATGAATGTGCCATCCCAAATAGAACCAAGATGCTCTCATCCAAAAAAAGGAAGCCAATCTGGTGGTCCCCTGCCATAAAAAAACTTTACAACAAAAGTAAGAAACTGTTGCAGAAAAGAGGAAAATCCCAGGATGCAAAAAACTCCCTTACCAGCCTCAGTAAGAAACTGAGATCCCTCATAAAATCCTCCAAAGCTAGTTACAAAAATAAAATTGCCAAAGATTCCAAAGACAACCACAAGGCATTCTATAACTATGTCAAGAATCTAAATGGAAATGCTCAGATCTGCTCTGAGCTAAAACAGAATGGCATTAAATATACTGATCCCAAGGATATTGCCAATATCCTGGCAGACTGATTCAGTGCCAACTTCACCCCCCTCTCACCCCCTAAATGGCCTATCTCAATACCGAAAGATTGCCAAATTCCGGTAATAACGGCTGCACAGGTAAAAAACACACTCTCCAAAGCTAAGAATACAGCATCCATGGGACCAGATGACATCCCGGGCTGTGTACTACATGAACTACAATATGAACTGGCACCTCACCTAAGTGTCATGTTTAATCATAGCCTCACCTCAGGTTTCGTGCCCACTGAGTGGCACAGAGCTACAGTTATCCCACTCCACAAGGGAGGATCCACCTTGGATCCCGGAAACTGCCATCCCATCAGTCTGACAAGCCTTATCTGCAAGGCCATGTAGCGTATTGTCATGGAACTTATAAACAAAGACATTGGAAACCTTCAAACACTGGACCCCACCCAGTTTGGGTTTGTGAAGGGCCAATCGTGTCTCCTGAACCTGATTGATTTCTTCGAATCAGTCTCCAGAGTCATGGACAAGGGTAAGGTGGTCCACACAGCCTATCTAGACCTTGCCAAGGCCTTTGACACCATCCCCCACTCTGGAATCATAGACAAACTTACTGAGCTGGGCATTAATCCCTATGTCACCCAATGGGTCGCTAACTGGCTTACTGATAGAACCCACAATGTAAAAGTAGCTGACTCCAAATCCAGCTCCAGACAAGTGACAAGTGGAGTACCTCAGGGTTCAGTCCTGGGACCGCTCTTGTTTGGCATCTACTTCTCTGAAGTACAGGCCAACACTAAGGGACTCTGGCTAACAAAGTTTTCAGATGACTGCAAACTGGGAGCCATTATTGAATCCCCAAATGATGTGGATACTCTACAAAAGGGCCTTACAGAAACAGATGCTTGGTGCCAGAGCCATGGGCTCAAGCTCAATGCCAAGAAATGTATAGTTATCCCCTTTGGGAAAAAACATATATCCGTGAATTACCATATAGGTGGCAGTACACTGAACATTGAAAGTGTGATAAGAGACTTAGGGACACAGGTGGACAGTGGTCTCACCTTCGATAACCACATCGCCACAACAGTCAGGAAATCCTTCTATGTGGCACACCTCATCACTAAGGGCTTTTCATCCAGAAAAAAGGAGGTCATTGTCCCACTGTACTCATACCTCATTAGACCCATTATAGAATACAACACCCCATTTGGTATGCACCTCTCAAGACATCTGCAACAACTGGAAAGGCTTCAGAAATACCTCACTAAAAGAATCACAGGCCTAAAGCAGATGCCCTACCACCTTAAAAAAACTCCAGCTATACTCTGTCGCATATCGTCTACTCAGAGGCGATCTCTGCTTAACATACAAGGCCATGTCAAACCCAGAGCTGTTGGACATGCTACACTTAAAGAAACCCAATCCCTCAGAGCCACACGCTCCAGGGATCTAAACCTTGTCATCACAATAAACAAAATGTGCTGGAGGGATAGGTTCCCGACCCAGAGACTCCCCAGTCTCTGGAATAGATTTCTCATACATGTCAAGCCTCTTTGGCCCTCTTCAAAAGGAACCTTGACGATTGGATGGGAGAAAGGAAATTCACCCTGGGGATCACGTCAGTCGCCCTGCTAGACAGGGGTCCAGGGAAGTAAATAGTGTGGGAAGAAACAGCCAGGGAATTGTTATGGCTAGGCTTGTATAGGCCCTAGGGATGCTAGCCTAGTACCAACCTATGAACCTATGAACCTATGATGTATCTGCTTAAAGGTGTATATGGCTAGCCACTGTATGGTCTCCATGACTCCTTGTTTGAAAAATCTGAAGCACATACCAGCATAATACAAATACAGGTGCGATGAGAAAACCTTATCTAAACCACCACAAATGAAAATTATCAACTAAATAATAATTTGCATTGTGCAGACAGATTCAACAAAAGTAAACAAAGTATACCCTTTCCAGTGAATATGATCAAACCAGGTATCCTGGATGGATAGGGAGTGTGTGTATGTGTGTGTGTGTGGGGGGGGGGGGGCACACACTCGTACTGAGGGCTTCAGTCCCTGCATCACCTTATCTATTAAAGCTGAATCCATGGATACATTAACCTCATGGTAAATTTAAAAAAAAATCATCTGATGTATATTGGTTGCTGCCACTGGCTCAGTTAATTCATATTCACTTGAATGAGGTATTGAAGATGCAGATAACTGCCACTATAGACATTTCAAACCATGCTGTGTACTGCAGAAGTTATATAGTTAATGTTTCAATCAGTGCGACAGAGCACTGTTATTCAGAATGTGTCACATGTACAAACTATGACATGAAGTATTAGGGAAACATCATACAATGTCAGGAATCAGAAATATTTCAATATTTGTTAAATCACGCTTAATAGCATATATAGGTCTTCAAAAATCTTGCCACATATAAGACCAAAATCTTAAACCCAGTTACCTACCCAATCATCCAGTTATTTCTTGAAAATCATCAAACTACTGGCATAACTTATTCTAAATGGCAACATATTCCAGAGTAAACCAACTCAACAATGAAAAGAACTATTTTTCAGATTTTGCATTAAAACTTCAAATCCTCAAGAACCCATTGTTATTTCTGGTGTCAGACATCTAAGATTTTATTTTATTTCCTAAATTCACAGCCAGTTGATTACTATATACATAGGCCAGGATTCACTAATCCTCCGTGTAAGACTAACTAAGTCTTACTCGGAGACTGCAGTCTAAGATTATGACATCAGCGCATCATGCATATGCATGAGGGCGTGCTGACTCAACTCTAAGGCTAACACAGAGCGGGCACGAGTGCAAGGGGTGTGTCAGACTGACAAGCAGTCCAAATATCCACGCCCCTGCAAGTGCCTAAACAGCAAATGCCACCAGACATGAGCGAGTCTGCTCAAATGTGTAAATCTCCAACACAACACTCCCCCACATTCCAAACCTGTGTACAAATATAATAAAATGTAAAACCATTTTTTTTCCTCATTCCTGATATAGCTGCCCGTATTTGCACGTGTGTGCGTGGGTTTGCCCATTGCTTAGCTACAGTTAGCAGTTCAGACATCGAAGAGGATAATAAACTACTTATATGCAAATTAAGCCAAATAGCGTAGTGGTAGAGCTTTCACACATAGAGGAGGCATTCCCGGTTTGAGTCCCACTACTCCCCTTTCCATTTTCTGTAGTAAATGTGTGCATAAAATTAAATCCTGACATTTACCTTTTAAATATTAGTAAAATGCATTGAAATGGCCTATGTAGTAGTGAACGATATTTTATATATATATATAAGAAGGTGAAATGGACATGCATACTGATAAAGTCATACGTAATGTATGTTAAGCAGTGTGAAGCACTGCTAAGCAAAGTTTACCAGTACTAAGCATATTTAAGTATAATTGCTCATAGCTTAGCAGTGCTTTAACTAGCACAATAGCTTTGCGCGGAGCTGCGCATCGAACCAACTAGCGCAAACAAAACATGTTTTGTGTATAGCTGCACACCGTGCTAACTAGTGCAATGTCAGGCAACGTCGGGCAACATCAAGCAACGTCGGTAAATATAGAGCAAGGTTGGGCAAAGTTGAGCAAAGTTTGCTAAACAAAGCCACACCCCCTACCGTCAGGCCAGTAGTAAAATAAAAAGCAATAACAGGTCTCAAACTCGGGATAGTGTGCACCATAATCACAGTACTGATCCACTAAGCCATGACAGCATTTGATATCCATGGACTGTCAACACACATATACATATTAATCAAAGTCTACCCAGTGCTAAGCAGGTGTGCACTCAGCTGAGAATTTTTAAATCTGGCCAATCACAAATAAGTGAGGGAAATGAGGCATATTTAAGCTCCATAGGCGGGAATACTTGCCATAACTGGTTGTAGCTCCCATCTGCAGACAGTATGTCTGCTGTTGGAAAGGGCTCTCATTTTCTTACATTTAAGAGTTATGGCTACTCCAGTTGTTACACAAAAGGTGTGGTTTATCTAGCATATTGTAAAACATGCTGGGGATATTATATAGGTAAAACCGAAAGGCATTTGAGAACTCGAATCTACGAACATATTAGGGACATAAATAAAAGGAATGAGAATAATGCCCTCTATAGACACTCACTTACATGTCAGAATATGAATATGAAATTCTGGGTATTAGAGGAAGTAAAACAAAAGGAAAGGAGAGGAGATTGGGAGACATTCCTGGAGTATCGTGAGATGATTTGGCAGATGAGATTAGATTCTTGTATACATCCAGGAATGAACGACCATATCTCTATTAAACCTGCTTTGAAGTTATTGTCATTAGATCCAAAAAAGGAATAAGTAAAGACTTATCAACTTATACTCTCTCTTTCAACATAGAACTACCATTTGAGAAAGACATCTTGTCAGGTATGACATATTTAATGACCTAGGCATGTAATAAAGGAAAGAAGAGAAAACATTTGTTTAAAGACGTTTTTAAGGATGGTTATATTGTGTCACATCCATATGTATTTTAAGTAACTGGAATAATTAGGTTTATTAATATAGTACTAGTTGAGTATTTTAAACAATGTATACAGTATTTTACAAAAGTGGTTACATACACATAAGTTTCTTTTATGCTTCATCACGTGTGCATATAATAGGCTATTAATGGTATAGGTTTACTTGCCTTCAAGATCTTTATGTTAAGTAGATTTTTCATGTCATGTTAGATACTACATATGTTTTTATATATATTTTTATATTTACACAATATCTATGCAACAATTATACAATTTTACATTTATATATGTATTAACAATATTTATTTTTATATATGTATATGGTTAAACAGATATGTATTTTTTTATGTATAATATTTTATTGACAATATGTGGTTTTATTATATGTAATTTATAAGCAGATTTTTCATATGAAGGGTTGTCTAATTTACTTAGAACTGCCACTAATTATTACCATGGTAAATAATTGGTCATTATTAGAGTATTTAAACAGAACACTTGTATTAACAGTAGATTCTGAGGAAGTCTCACGATAAGAGATGAAAGCACGCTCAATCTGTTGTGTGTCCAGCAAATAAAGACTCTGGTTTTTGATCATCATCATTTTTAAGTTATTTCCTGCTCTATTTTCGTATTTGTGGTGGAGGACAGCCTTTATCGTACCAAGCAGTGGGAGGTTTCTTTTGTGGTGTGGTTTCTTGTTGTTATTGGGCTTGCCAGTACCTACTGTTTCAGTGAGGTTATTAGTTACTGCTGGTTGGTTACGAGGAGTCCCCAGGATGGAAAATCACTCCTTATTGAGCGAACTGATTAGAGTAATCCAAAGTCATTCACAAAATACTTCAAACCCGACCGAAGTATTAAATCCATCACAGTTACCAGACTTAAACACTACTATTCCATGTGCACAGCATAGTCCAGGCAATGTAGGAGAGGAAGTGACGACGACAAGGCAAAGGGAAGGCGGAAGTCCAAATTATAGGCGTACGAGTGATGGTGAACGACCGCATGGTCTTGTTACCAATGGAGGCACTTCTGGACAAACTAGAGTGGCACATACACCTTCCGCTTATCACTTACAATACAGCAGGTGGCTGGATATGTATTATGACATTAATTTTGACGAATGGCTAGAGGAAACAGTTTCAGCGCTAAATGAAGAAATGGAAAGAAGGTTACCAACTAATACTGGTTTTAAGGACAAATGCAGACTATTTCAAAGTCAGCTAACCAGGTACAAAAATTTAAGCTTGGACAATTTTTATTTAGCCAAATGTATTGAACAAATAATTGTGCCCAAGGGCTTGAGACTGAATACATTTCCTAATAATACTGCTAATGACACAGAATTTTTTGAGACTATTACTAATATACTAAATGAATGTGGTCTAGCGATCTTGAAGGCAATGGTAGACAACAATGTGAAAAATATGGAGGTATGTAAAAAAGAAATTGATAAATTGAGAAAAGAAATTACAAATGATTTATTATTTACAGTTACTGAATATAAGAATATTTATTGTAAAACATTGCAGGATGTTGACATGATTATAGAAAAAAACTATAAATGGAAAATGGCAAAGTTAGAGCGTGATATAGGGGATTATAAGGAAGGAAAGGCTTATGTTATTTACAACTCAAGAAAATATGATGGAGTTGGAAAACAACATTATCAGATGGAACACTGGATGAATGGAACAGGTTCCTATAGCAATAGATTAGAACAAAGGGATATAAATAACACTGATTATCAGAATGACTGTTTAGAATTAGGTGAACTAGAGGACCCTTTAGGAGAAAGTCAGGAGGTAAGGAGGTCCGAGAGAATCAGGAACTGGAATTGCCAGCAATCATATGCAGAAGTAACTGGCAATCAGACAGGGAGATACAAGGGAAGAGGATGGGACAGGAGATGAATAGTAGAATATATGCATCAACCCCTGTTAAAACTTATGGAATAAATTCTCATGTGTCTTCCCTGGTAATGGACAAGTCTAGTGTTTTAGATAGAGAATCAAATTTGATAGAAGAAATTGATGAAGATGTTATTGAAAAAGAAATATCAGTTGATAATTATATGACTATAGTACACAGCTTTGATAATTTCAATATATTTAATTACACTGACATGGAAATTACCCATGGATTTTTTGGACTTTTTACAAAGGGATTCACCTTTGTACCAGTGAGAAAACCGAGGATAGAAGAGATAGTGTTAGACATTAAACTATTCACAAGAAAATTTAATTTAGCAGTCATATACCAAAATAAATTAAGTAGTGAGAATAGAGTATTAAGAAAAAGTAGTACATACAATCCACCTTTGCAGCAGGACATACATAATTTTGAAGTGTGTACCCTTAACATGGTAAGAGAAGGATATAGGAAGAGGCATAGGTTAAAGGATAATCTTACAGATGAAGAAAGGAATATTTTGCAACAACTTAACAACAACAAAAGAATAAGAGTTATGAAACCCGATAAAGGAGGTGGGGTGGTTCTTATGGACTGTTGGGATTACACAAAGAAAATGCATAAAATTCTGGATATGGACCATAGGTACCATATTATTTCTAGGAATGAATTGAATATATTGTATAAAAGAATTGATATTATATTAGAAGACAACTTATTACAAGGGCTTGTTGATGTGGAATTATTCAATTTTCTTAGAGTCCCTAAACCGGTTATACCGGAAATTTTTGGAATTCCAAAAATACATAAAGACATAGCAGACCCCCCAATGAGACCAATAGTAACATCAAAGGGATCTAAAACCCAACCTCTGGCAATATATTTTGATACCAAGTTAAAAAAGTTTCATCTGAAGTGCACACATATTTTGATAGATTCCTGGGATTTTTGAAGAAATTTAGTACTATTCCTTTCCATGAAAACTATTTATTCCTAACAATTGATGTTAAAGATTTGTTTTCAGTAATTCCACATAGGGAAGGTATGGAATGGTTTGAGAAAATGATTACTGAATTTCACATGCTGAACCCTGATGAGTTTAAACTTGTACTTGAAAATATGGAATTGGTCCTGAAGTATAATTTCATTTACTTTCAGGGAGTTATCTACCATCAACTTGATGGAGTTGCCATGGGTTCAGCGTGTGCCCCTATTTATGCAAATATTATAATGTTATACTGGGAGAAAACGTACATTTTTGGGTCAAGTTTTCAGCAATATATTGTAAGGTATTTTCGATTCCTGGATGGCATTATTATTGTATGGGATGGTACACATGAATCAATTAAGCAATTCATGGAATATCTGAATGACAGTACTAATTTTTGAAATTCACATACATGAGTAATAGGGATGAAATACATTATCTAGATGTCAAGATAAATAAGGATGATGCTAAGAAAATATATAAATCAAATATATTTAGGAAGAAATGTTATTCAAATTCCTATCTGCACTATGAAAGTGACCATCCTTACCACTTAAAAGAAATGTGGTAAAAGGACAGATGATAAGAGCTTCCAGGATGACCACAGACTTTGCAGATTTTATAAAAGAGGTAGAATTGGTACAGGAGATGTTTAAAGAAAGAGGATACCCTGATAAAATGGTACAAAATATTAAAAAATAAATAATAAAGAAATGTGACATTAGATATGGTCCATTGTTGGTGAGTGGACAGTATTACGACAGTAGTAGTAACAGCATTAATAATTTTATGACTACAAGTAATGAGGAGGTTATAAATAGGGATAGGAATATGACAGAAGAAAAAATGACATCAGCAAAGGAAATGCCCCGGTTTATTTTAACTTATTATTCTGACATAGGTTGGTTAAAGAAGTGTATAAATGGAATTTGGAACATGTTCAAAAGAATGCCGATGAGAACATGTATATTCCAACAATCACTTAAATATACTTTTAGGAGGAATAGGAACCTACAAATATCTTGGAGAAAAAGACAGGCGAGAAAAGAGAAGGGGCATTGGTAAAAGTGGGCACACACAAATGTGGGAGGTGTGCACAATGCCCATTCATAGCCTGTGAAAAGGAATTAAATATCCCCAGTATTCATTTTACATTTAAGAGTTATGGCTACTCCAGTTGTTATACAATAGGTGTGGTTTATCTAGCATATTGTAAAACATGCTGGGGATATTATATAGGTAAAACCGAAAGGCATTTGAGAACTCGAATCTATGAACACATTAGGGACATAAATAAAAGGAATGAGAATAATGGCCTCTATAGACACTCACTTACATGTCAGAATATGAATATGAAATTCTGGGTATTAGAGGAAGTAAAACAAAAGGAAAGGAGAGGAGATTGGGAGACATTCCTGGAGTATTGCGAGATGATTTGGCAGATTAGGTTAGATTCTTGTATACATCCAGGAATGAACGACGATATCTCTATTAAACCTGCTTTGAAGTTATTGTCATTAGATCCAAAAAAGGGATAAGTAAAGACTTATCAACTTATACTCTCTATTTCAACATATAACTACCATTTGAGAAAGACATCTTGTTAGGTATGACATATTTAATGACCTAGGCATGTATTAAAGGAAAGAAGAGAAAACATTTGTTTAAAGAAGTTTTTATGGATGGTTATATTGTGTCACATCCATATGTATTTTAAGTAACTGGAATAATTAGGTTTATTAATATAGTACTAGTTGAGTATTTTAAACAATGTATACAGTATTTTACAAAAGTGGTTACATACACATAAGTTTCTTTTATGCTTCATCACGTGTGCATATACTAGGCTATTAATGGCATAGGTTTACCTGCCTTCAAGATCTTTATGTTAAGTAGATTTTTCATGTCATGTTAGATACTACATATGTTTTTATATATATTTTTTATATTTACACAATGTCTATGCAACAATTATACAATTTTACATATATATATGTATTAAAAATATTTATTTTTATATATGTATATGGTTAAACAGATATATAAGTTTTATGTATAATATTTTATTGACAATATGTGGTTTTATTATATATAATTTATAAGCAGATTTTTCATATGAAGGGTTGTCTAATTTACTTAGAACTGCCACTAATTATTACCATGGTAAATAATTGGTCATTATGAGAATATTTAAACAGAACACTTGTATTAACAGTAGATTCTGAGGAAGTCTCACTATAAGAGACGAAAGCACGCTCAATCTGTTGTGTGTCCAGCAAATAAAGACTCTGGTTTTTGATCATCCTCATTTTTAAGTTATTTCCTGCTCTATTTTCGTATTTGTGGTGGAGGACAGCCTTTATCGTACCAAGCAGTGGGAGGTTTCTTTTGTGGTGTGGATACTTGCCATAACTGGTTGTAGCTATAATCTGCAGGCAGAAATGGCTGGTGTCAGAGAGGGCTCTCGCTTCTGAGCGCAACGGTGGGGCATTGAGGAGTCAAAAGTGATGGTTTGGCTCCTCATCCTTCATCATGATGCTAGACTCCTGCAAGGCCAGTTCCAGGGCACAGAATACAAAGCAGAAGCCTGGAACCATCTCGCACATGAACTCACCAGTGCCACAGGCGTCCCTCGGACTGGTGAGCAGATCAGACACCACCATGCAGACCTGAAGAGATGCAAGCAGGACCAACTGAGCCAATGGATACAGGAGGCCCGTGGGATGCAAAATGCCCCACTACTGTGTAGGTAGCCATGGAATGAAGTATGTAAAAATTGCTAGTGTAGTCAATAGTATGGATAGGTATATGTCTCAATATCACTTCATTTACTTCACAGCTGCAGGTGTCCATGCTGCGAATCAGCAAATCTATGCAGATAGGCTGCTAAGGCTGCGCCACCAGGCAGGTTAGTAATTTTCCTGCATGTACTGTTATATAAAATAAGTGAGAGAGCCTGACAAAAAGTGTCATAGCCCAATAATAAAGGTATAATAAGGCTTGAATAACCTCTCTGCATGTACTGTTATGTAAAATAAGTGAGAGAACCTGAAAAAGAGTGTTGTAACCCATTAATAAAGGTATAATAATTCCAGAATTATTTCTCTGCATGTATTGTTATATAAAATAAGTGAGAGAGCCTGAAAAAGAGTGTTGTAAACCATAAATGAAGGTATAATACATCTTGAATAAGATGTCTAAATGCACTGTAATATCAAATAAATGAGAGAGCCACTAGAAAAGTGTGTAATGTAATTAATAAAGGTATAACTCCTGTAGTGTGTCCGTGTCACTTTCTTCGAAATGTTGATGTACTCTTGCAGTATAGAAATAGTAGTGTTGTATTAAGCGCTGTCAACCCACACTTGGGTAGGCCCATAGAAAGTGGATGAAGGGAGTGCCAGTATCTCTTAAGCATATATACAGTCCTCAACTGTTGTTTCAAGGCTGGCATATACAGGTAAATCTGGCACACGAGTAGCTTGTTATTGTGTTCACCAGAAATGTCAGTGTGCTGCTAGAAATGTAGGGGGCTGTTAAAATATAACTGATAATGTCACCTGAACACATACAGATATGTAGACATATAAATATAAATAAAATATATAAATACGTAGCAGTAACATCTGCATCCTGGACAGTTTGTATGTCAGATACAGGTCAGGTATATAAGGTACTAGGAAAACACATTTCACAACATAATGGACATTGCCTAGTGTAATAATACATGTAATAGGAATGTAGTGTAAACTATAAGTACATATAAGTTGTTAATAGAGGTATCTTTTTACACCCTACTGTATGTGCATAAACAATGCAATTCCACACCTCAATAGGTATGTGTAATCTCAAAACATTTGTTAAGATATATGTCCTATTGGTTTATAAACATCTGCATTTACTTTTATGCATGTGCCCTGTTCAAACACCACAATCTTGGTGGCCTGTTGCCACCAATCAATCATGTATGCTGTTGGAATGTCCACTGTTGTTCTATATATGCATGTGTTATGCTTGCTGTTCAACTGTTTGAACTCTGGTGTGTTGGGTTAATGGGAATATTACTGCATGCTGTTACAACTAATTTGGAATGCTGTTGGCTGTTACCAACCCATATTGTCATTAAATTTTCCTAAACATAGAACGTATGGGAAGGCCGGTCCCAGCGGACCCACCTATCCCACCTCAGTTGGCGATGGCAACTGGCACCAGCAGGTCTGGTGCCCAGCCTGGGACCTCCTCCTCCGTTGTTCCTGTGCCACCTTCAGGTGGAAGCACTGCAGGGGATGGAGCTCGTCCCCCCCTGCAAGCATGGCTGGAGGAGGGCTACCTATCACCCTCCGAATGGTCCGGGCTGTGGTGCGTAGGGAGATAGAATGTTCAGTCGCTGATCCTCTACGCCAGCTCGAGGCAAGAGTGGAGCGACTCACAGGTGAGCCTGCCCCTCCTATGCAGCCCCCAGCACAGCCACCCTCCGGGCTGTGAAGGTGCAGTGGTGACTGCCCATGGGTGGAGATCTCAGTTCCATTGTTGCCATCTGTGGGCTCATGGGATTGCGATTTCCAAACATCCTTCCCCGTCAGTGGTGTTCACCCACCCCATGTGTCATTTTCCGCCCCTGTATGCATCTTGTTTGTCTTGTCTGTTTACCTCCCCAACCTGTCTCCCAAAAAATACCTACTTCCCCTACATCACATTCCACTCTCACCTGAAAAAAAAGAAAAAATGGGCAATCTGCTCCCACAAAAAAATTACGCCCCATACATATTAGCCCATTTTGCACAAATGTTCGCTGGACACAGAAACTGAAATTCAATTGGCAGTACAACATACTTCGTTGTCCTCACACCTCTCTCAGGGGTGGAATGTTTCAAATTTCCCTCCAAATTACTAGTATATGCACAGCTGTTGCTGTTAAAGAAATGGGCAGCTATGGACCTTCTCTACACCCGTCCTGCACATCCCAAGCTGTTCTCCCTACTGTCTTTCCATCTCTGTGCCCCTTTTTCACTACTTTCCTATCTCCCCATTTTCTTTTCTTTCAAAGAAATGAGCGCGGGGGTTAGCAGGATTAAGCAGTTTTAAGCAGTAGTTAGCGGGTTTGAGGGAGTGTGCGCATGTGTGTGCTTAGCTTAGTATTGCTACATACTCAGTACTGGAATTGTCCAGTTTTCATGAGCATCCTGTGATAATGTCAACAAAAGAAAAAGCACAAACTGTGCAGAAGTGAGTACATTTATATCCACAGTACAGCAGTTCCCAAACAGTTCATGTGCAAAATGAAAACATCTCAATAACTACGTATGTATGCCAGCTAATTGTATAAGTAGAAAATAAAATACATACTCCCATGTATCTTGTGTTAGCATTTGTAGGGGTGAGTACAATTCTACACTGTCAACTGTGTACTGGAAGTGGCAACATTCAGGTCTGAGTACAACATTCAAATCACTGGCTACACCCCTAGCTTTAGTTATGAGAAGTATACCAACCTTCTGACTTACACAACGGTGTCCACAGCAAACAAGCATGGTCCCCACTTTGGAAAGATGAAAGGGCTATGTCTACCTGACTTAGCAATTTATAATATTGGGTTGCTATGACAGTGAGTACTGAAAGTACCACACAGCAGGCTGCATGCAATTGCCAAATGGTGGCCGCCAATTGGTGCAGAGGCCATCACATGCACATGTGCAGATGCCTATAAAAGCAGTCTGTACTTGCTGTCCACACATGCAATCATTTCATTGCAGGTACGGAGATAGAGAGAGAGAGAGAGAGAGAGAGAGAGAGAGACAGAAGGACGTATTGACGCAGCCAACAGCAGCAGGAAAAAATAAAAAAGATAAACCACAAATATATTGAAAGTAAAAGTAATATATAGCAAAAAAAAAAAAAAAACTAAAAGAATATATTGAAAAAAATATATATTGAAAAAATATATTGAAAAATAGTATATTGAAAAGAAAAATAAATTGCAAAACAAACATCTCATATTGAAAAAAAAATATTTAAAAAAAAAATAAAAAAAATATATATATATTGAAAAGAAAAATATATTTAAAAAATAATATTGCAAAAGTAATAATATATTGAAAAGAAGAATAATCATATTGAAATAAAAAATATATCTTGAAGTAAATCATAAGCTGTAAAAATAAAAGCTATTACAAAGCACATGAAACAGAGGAATACGAACACATACAAAGGTAAGGTAAGTAACAGCTATGTATTTACTGGCATGTAGTAGATGTTTATGAAGAGTACTCTACATAGTTTGAATCATCCATATGTGGCAGCAGTACGTATGTATGCACAGATGCCCTGCATAACTACTGGCATGGAGACATTAGTGTGCAGCTGTGTGCAGTGGGATATGACTGTGACATATGTAGTTCAGCATTAAATGTCAAACATCTGATCCATGTTATCTGTGTTCTGTACAGTAGTGTGTACAATGTCTGTTTGTGGGAGTAGCGCATACGGTTATATAAACATGGATGTTACAGAGTAACAAATGCATGATAGTCATATTAATGTGGTGCTTAGCAATGGCAACAGCTGTATCAGGCTAGTATGTTGATCTAGCATACACAGCTATATATACACCCTCTAATATTACTATGTGCTCATATGTGACACCTGTTCATGTTGCAGCAAGGCCCAACAGGTCAGCCGTGAGGTACACAAACTTACAACAGTGTGGACCTTGTGTGTGCATGGCACACTGATACGGAGAGATCTGTCTGTGTCAGATATATTAGCATCTGTACATGTACATAGAGCAAGGGACATACTGCAACTGTTTGTGAAGGGTGGACATATATATGTTGTTGAAGGTGATTATGTGCATATGTCTGTGTAGGTTGTAGTGTGTGGTAAACAAGACAGCATACAGTGCTGTTATATGACATGTGGTGGTTAAACGCTTTGGGTATGATTCGTCAGGTTAGTAGTGTTCATAGGTTCATAGGTTCATAGGTTCATACTAGGCTATCTGCCCTAGGGCATTTATAAGCCTAGCCAGAATGTGTTTGGCTTTCACCACCAATTTTAAATTTATTTTGCTGTGCCCTTTTTCGAGGTTAGTATACTGTGCCTCTGTCTAACAGTGACACAGAAGTGATACCCGGGGTAAACCTACGATCTCCCATCCACTCATCAAGATTCCTCTTGAAGAGAGTCAATGAGGGACTCTGCCTAACCTGGACTGGGATTTTATTCCAGAGTGAAGGGAGCCTCTGGGTTATGAATCTGTCCCTCCAGCATGTCCTATTTATTTCAGTGCTGAGGTTCAAGTCTCTCAGATGCGTAGCTCGATGGGATTTGGATTTTCTGAGGTGCAGCATGTCCATTAATTCCGGGTTGGACATGGCTTTATACGTCAGGCACAGATCACCTCGGAACAGGTGGTATGCCACTGAGTAGAGCTGGAGTTTCTTTAACCGGGCAGCATATGGCATCTGTTTGAGCCCTTTGATCCTCTTGGTGAGGTACATTTGGGGTCTTTCCAGTTGCTGCAGGTGTCTGGTAAGGTACATCCCAAAAGGGGCATTGTACTCAATTATGGGCCTGATGAGGGATGAGTAAAGAGGCACGATGACCTCCACTGATCTAGATGTGAATCCCTTCATGATTAGGTGGGCTATATAAAATGTTTTTCTAACCACTTTGGCCACGTGGTTGTCAAATGAGAGATTGCTATCAACTTGGGTCCCCAGATCCCTAATTACTTCTTCTGTACTTAATGGATTACCACCTATGTAGTAATTTGTGGGCACTTTGTTTTTGCCAAAGGGGATGACTATACACTTTTTGGCATTTAGCTTGAGGCCATGGCTCTGGCACCAGTTGTCTGTTTCTATGAGGCCCTTTTGGAGGATGCTTGTGTCAGCTGGAGAGTCGATTATGGCCCCCAGTTTGCAGTCATCTGCGAACTTGGTCAACCACAGTCCTTCCGTGTTGGCCTGTACCTCCGAGAAATATATACCGAACAAGAGAGGTCCCAGGACTGAGCCTTGTGGGACACCACTTGTAACTGGTTTGGAGTCTGACATGACTCCAGCAATTCTAACCATGTGGGTTCTGTCCTTGAGCCAGTTTGCAATCCATCTAGTGGCATAGGGGTTTTTATTTAAGCTGGTGAGCTTATCTATAATGTCCGAGTGGGGTATTGTATCGAAGGCTTTTGCAAGGTCCAGGTAGGCTGTGTGGACCACCTTCCCCTCGTCAATGGCCTTGGTGACTGTTTCAAAGAAATCAACCAGGTTTAAGAGGCAGGATCTGCCCTTAACAAAGCCGAACTGGGTAGGATCCAGTGTCTGTAGGTCCCCAATATCTTTATTTATGAGGTCCATGATGATCCTTTCCATAGCTTTGCAGACCAAGCTAGTCAGGCTTATAGTTTCCAGGATCTGTTGAGGCACCACCTTTATGGAGAGGGACCACTGTTGCTGTAAGCCACTCTTTGGGCACATATCCTGTAGTAAGGCTGAGATTGAACAGTAGTTTTATGTTTGGGTTTAGCTCTTCTTGGAGTTCATGTAGGATGCAGCCCGGGACACCATCTGGTCCCATTGATGCTGTGTTTTTTGCTTTGGAGAGGGCGGCTCTTACCTGAGCATCTGAGATGTCAGGGGGGCAGCACTCTGCTGGGATAGATATTTGCCCTTTTGTTGGGGAGGGGGGGGAGAAGTTTGCGCTGAACCTGTCAGCTAGGATGTTGGCAATGTCTGTGGGTTCAGTGTATTTTTTGTCATTTTGGACTAATTCTGAGCATATCTGGGAATTACCACCCAGGTTCCTAACATAATTAAAGAAAGCTTTGTGATTATACTTAGTGTCCTGTACAATTTTTCTCTTGAAGCTGGCCTTAGACAATTTTATGAGTGCCCGTAGTTTTTTGCTAATACTGATCAGTGATGCCTTCTCTTTTTGGGATTTTGCTCTATCATTTAGTAGCTTCCTCCTTCTATTGTATAGTTTGTTTATGGCTGGGGTCCACCAGACAGGACGTCTGCCTTTGGAGGATTGGGTCTTGGTTTTATTTGGGATCGCATGATCCATGCATTCCTGAAGGTGTTCATAGAATGCGTTTATAAAGGATTCTGCGGTCTGGGCTGTATTTTCCACAGGCCGGGGCTTTGAAGGATTCCACCTCGGTTTTGAGGAGTGTGAAATTTGCTTTAGAGAAGTTTTTCACTGTGGTTTTATGGGCAGGGGTGGGGTCGGGATGTGAATATCCAGTGAGATTAGTTTATGGTCTGATCTTACCAGTGAGGGATACACTTCTGGTCTGGAGCATAGAGTCCCCATGTTGGTGATGATCAGGTCCAGTGTGTTTTCCCCTCTTGTGGGAGTGGTAACAAGTTGTTCCATAGCATTTGAGTTTATAAATTCTAGGAACCTTTGGGCTAGGGTGTTGGAGCTAGAGTAATGCTCCCAGTCTATGTTTGGGAAGTTGAAGTCGCCCAATATAATGGTGTTTGGAGAGACCTTCATATTTTCCAGTGTTCTCAAAAAGGCTGGGTGGCATTCCTGGGTTTGGGAGGGTTGTCTGTTGCAGGCTATAAACTGGAAGGCAGTTTTACCCACTGTTAGTTGCACATGGATAGTCTCTGATGCTTCGTGCTTTGCCACCAACCTGGAGGTGTGGGTATCTTTGAAGAATATCGATACTCCCCCTCCTTTTGTGGTTCGGTCCAAGTTTTGGGGCCGAAAAGCATGGTATGAGGTATAACCTGATAGTGCTGCGGTGCTCTCAGGAGCCCTGAACCAGGTTTCTGTTACTGCACAGATATCAATGTTCTCCATGCTAAGGAGAGTTTTGAGTGCATGCATCTTGAGGTTTAGACTTCTGGCGTTGAGTAGCATTACTCTTAGTTTCTTATCCCTTGTGATAGCTATGGAGGTGGGTTTGTCTTTTGAGCCTTGCCTAAAAAAGGCACTATGGGGGTAGCAAGAGCCTTTGCCAATATCCGAAAGCCCAGGGGTGACAGGTGCAAGCCGTCCCTAGCGAAGCATCGTGGCTTGTCGAGCATATCATCCCAAGCTGACAGGCATTGGATCCCCTTTGAATGACACCAGTACTTAAGCCAATTGTTGAAATTGATCATCTTGTTTTCATATTGTGGCATCATTCTTGGTGAAGGCAAGATGCTACTCAAGGTCAGGGTCATAACGGCCTGGGCTACATGCTCAGAGAGCTCCTTTATGTCTCTTTTCATGTGGTCCAGGGAGGTACATCTCAGGTCATTCACACCAGCATGGACAATGACTGAGTCATATTTGTACTTGCCTTGGAGTGACCTGAGTGCTTGTGTTATGTGGCGGATCCTAGCGCCCGACAGGCTGCTCACTGTGACCCTCTTCTTGTTCAGCCTGGTGAGCGGGACGTCAGTGTGCCTGATGATAGAGTCACCTATTACAAGTGTATCAGGTGTGTTGTTTAGTCTTAAGGGCTGTGACTGTTCGGCACACTGGCTTTGTGAGATATGTGTTGCACGTGTTTTGTTTTGGGGTAGCGGTTGCTTGGGTGTCTGCTTTGGAGGTCTCTGCTGCTTAGGCAGATCTTTATATAGAGCCTCCGAGTATGTTTTTGTGTGATTATGTGTTTGGTTTGCTGTCGTGGTAGGTCTATGTGAGACTGGAATTGTAGTGAGTGTGGTTTCCTTCTCCTCCTGACTGCTTATACCAGTACTGATTTGAGAGTGCTTAGCCTCCAGTTTGGCTATATGGTTGCATCTCTCACATGTGTTGGAATTTGTTGGGAGGAGGAGAGGGTTGTCTGTGTACATGAGGCAGTTGTAACATTGCCTCAAGTTTCCCAGATTCACCAGCTGGACCGGAGAGGAGATTGACAACTGACCTTTGGATATGCTAGAATAATATTGGGATTTCCTTAATAATTGAAAACAAGGGCCAGTGGGGAGTGAGGGTGTAGTGCTTTTAATTTTTAGTGCTGACTTATATAATTGCTTTAGCGAGCAAGTGCCAGGTAACTTAAGTGCAATGTGTTACAGGTAACTTAAATGCAAAAACAACAAACAGTAACTTTCTTTCAAGTGAAACAAGGAAATAAGTACAGTAAGCAATGCAGATATCACTAGTGATCCACAGAAGTGCTGAGAAGCAGATTAGGTGGAATTAGCGTTCCAGGGAAATAACAAGGAAACAAACAACAAGCATATAAACAAAGCTAGAGTCAGCAGGCCTGGATCTAGTCTATGCTACAGCAAACAAGGTGTACCAATTTCAGTAAGATACAGTTCAAATATTCAGGCACTATAAACCTTTAACCAGAAATTCCCAGCTCAGAAGGGCAGAGTCCAGCCTCTTCTCCCACAAGAGTGCAGACCACGAACCTTCTTAATGTAAAATAACTGGCCTGAAGCCCAAGTGCTTAAACCAGAACTAATACACTTTAAGAATAACAGACACTGGGCTCTCAATCAGCAGTTCCCAACTTAGAAGGATGAAAGCTACCTGTCCTGCCACAACAGTGCATGCCACAAACCTTCCCAATGTAAAACAACTGGTCTGAAGCCCAAGTGCTTAATCCAAAAGACTTAGAATGATAGCTACACTTTAATCAAGTTACTACCAAGCAGTAATAAATACAATTGAATACTTTAGAGAATGCCTGGATTAGTGCTCAAGTTACACAAACAAAGCTAGATCCAGCAGGCCCGAATCCAGTCTATGCCATAGCAAACAAGGCGCACCAACTTCAGTAAGAAGCAGTTCAGATATGCATGCACTATAAGCCTTTAACCAGAAATTCCCAGCTCAGAATGGCAGAGTCCATCCTCTCCTCCCACAAGAGTGCAGACCACGAACCCTCTTAATGTAAAATAACTGGCCTGAAAGCCCAAGTGCTTAAACCAGAATTAATACACTTTTAGAATAACAGACACTGAGCCCTCAATCAGCAGTTCCCAACCTAGAAGGATGTAAGCTACCTGTTCTGCCACTACAGTGCAGACCACAAACCCTCTCAGTGCAAAACAACTGGTCCAAAAACCAAGTGTTTAAACTAAAAGGCTTAGAATGAGTTACACCAAGCAGTAATAAATACAATTGAGTACTTTTAAGATGATGCAAAAGTAAAATAACGTAGGTAGAAACACAAGTACAGTAAAAGCAGATGAATTTTTTTTTTTTTCTGAACAAGTGCTGAGATCAAAGAAACAGATTTGAGTGCTGAAACTAGAAAACTGGCTAGTTACAAGAAAAAAAAAACTAAGCTAGAAGGCTTCCCTCCAACACAGAAGGGCTTGGGGGCTCAGAAGCCTACAAATAGTCTATACCACTTAACAGGAAAGGCAGGAAACAAGCTTAAATTTTTTTTTTCTGTTTTCCAGATGCTCTCTTTGTACACAGTAGGAGTGCTGAAATCAGAATATGATCTCACTGCACTCAGTTGAGTGAGCAAATGAGATGGGCCCAGAAGGAGTATCCAAACACAAATTTACAAGAGGGGCGGGCAGTTTCAAGGCCATTAAGCCAGTTGCAGCCAGTGAGGCCTGCTAAAGCTACATGGGCTGAGAACACCTTCAATGCATTCCACACAACACTGTGCAATATTATGACATAATGGTATACCTCACAACCTTTGCATAATTGATATCCCCACCATGAAAGGTGGACTGTATATGTGCCCATATGTAGAGCTACATGTACACCAATGGATGTTTACATGTATGTGTGTGTGTGTGTGTGTGTGTGTGTGTGTGTGTGTGTGTGTGTGTGTATATATATATATATATATATATATATATATATATATATGTATATATATATATATATATATATATATATATATATATATATATATATATATATATATATATATATATATATATATATATATATATATATATATATATATATATATATATATATATAGATAGATAGACATATATATATATATATATATATATATATATATATATATATATATATATATATATATATATATATATATATATATATATATATATATATATATAGATTCACTTTATAACCTCGAAATACTGAAATATCGAATTTCAGTATCTCGAGACTATAAAACCGAATCCACAAAACACCGACACAAAAAAAACGTGAAATTCACAACACCGGAAAAACCGCACACACTATACCACACATACACCACAACACCCACATCACAACATAAACAAACAAAACTACGCACATACACAACTCATACACACATAAGCAGGGGGCAAGCCCCCCTGCACACGCCCCCTACTTATATATACTAACTCTGAGATCGCACAAACACAAAACAAAAGCCAACTCATACACGCACATTCTCCGACCCCTCACACACACATCAAACACATCAGCACACTCACACACACTCTAACTCCCACTCAAAACCCTTAGAAAACACTTACCTGACATAACACCTACATCCACACATGGCACCATGCACCATCAAAACACAATCCCGGACATTACGCAGCGTAAGGTCATAACCGCAAATTCGACATATATTCGAGTTCGCAATTATGACTTTTCACTATTTTTAACATTCGGCTTTATAGTCTCGAGATACTGAAATTCGACATTTCAGTAATTCGAGGTTATAAAGTGTTTCCATATATATGTATATATATATATATATATATATATATATATATATATATATATATATATATATATATATATATATATATATATATATATATATATATATATATATATATATATATATAGAGAGAGAGAGAGAGAGAGAGAGAGAGACAGGGTCATATTTACTGCAGCAGATGTCTGGTGACAAAGCCATGGACCCTAGCTTACTGTTGACACTGCATTGACATACCTTCTTGCAAAGACTCTGTACCCATGTACTGCCACATAGGTGGTAGTCTACTTAACACCGAAGGTGTGATAAGAGACCATGGGACACAAGTGGACAGTAGTCACCCCTTTGATAATCACAGTGCTACACTAGTCATGTCAACTGTCTACGTGGCACACGTCATCACAAAAGGTGTGTCATCCAGGGAAATATAGGTTAGTGTTCCCCTCTACTCATCACACATAAAGCCCATTATTGAGTACAATGCCCCATGCGGTGTGTACCTCCCAAGACATCTACAGCAACTGGAAATGACACACACATACCTCACAAAGAGTAATACCGGCCTCAAACAGATGCCCTATGTAGACCATTTCACAAACCCACAGCTAGACTGTGTTGCATACTGCCTACACAGAGGTGACCTCTGCCTAACATACTAAGCTATGTCAAACCCAAAGCTGTTGGACATGCTCTACGTAGACAGATCACAATCCCTATGAGCTACACACTCTAGGGATCTAAATCTTGTGACCTCAATAGACAGCACATGCTGGAGGGATAGATCCCTATCTCAGAGACATCCCATACTCTGGAACAAACCTCCTATCAATAGCAAACAAAGCCCCTAATTAGCTGTCATCAAAAATAATCCTGATGAATGTATGGGAGATAGGAAATACACCCCGGGAATCACCTCTCTGGCTCTGCTTCACAGGGCCACGTGAAACGTACTTACCTGTGTGTCAAAGGCCAGGGTAGCATATGGCTAGACTTCTATAGGCCCTAGGGCCAATAGCCTATTACCTACCTATGAAGCGATACACACCCACATGTACTTGTTGCAATAATTGCTATGTGAGGTTGACTGAGTGTGATGGTGAATGTGTTGATGAATGTGTCAGAGTTCTGTATATGTGTGATAGCTTAGTGGGAAACTGTTTCAGTCATGGTATTATGTGTCCTAGCTGTGATCCCAGCAAAAGATGTGTATGCAATCGCTAGGCAGAAAAGGCAGTATGCCATACGGTCTGATGTAGTCCCTTGGTGTTGACTGGGGTGTCCCACTGTAGGTTAAAGCAGTACATCTATGCTTATTGAGTGTTATTGCTGGTGAATCCAACTCATGTATGAACAGTAGTACTACCTGAAGCTGTATGCCTACACAACACAGTATGGTGTATGTCCACATTTCTTGAAACTACTGTTTTGTGTGTTCCCTGTAGTCCTCACAGATTACATACCTCAGGCATAAGGCTTTGTAACTACTGACACGCAGTACTCTATGGTACACAGGTAAAGGTCATCTGGGTTGCCATACCTTTGTGTCTGGTATGTATGTCTGATGTGTTTGTGGGTATGCCTCTACCATGGCCTCGGTCATATGTGTGTTACAGGATATAAGTGCATATCTAGCAACATGTATGGTCTAGTACAGCAGTATGCCACCTATATTAACGAATGTGCACATATGTTAGGCAGGGGTTTGCCATCAACAACTAGTGTGGTATACTGGTAATACTGTAACTGGACTTTACAATAATTCCAACGGAATACATATTTCCTGATGCATTAGCTTGATATATACCTCCTGTGGCTCGGTGGTGCATTGTGTCGCATACAGTGTGCCATGCACTGTTGTATAGTCTTACATACTGGTTTATTTTTGTTGCTGTGCAAAACATGGTTTGATATATAGAGTGTGCCAGGCACTGTCAGGCAGTTGTGGGCTGAGCACTGATATGTGGTATTGAAAGTGTGTATCCTCTGACAGCCAATAGGTTGCTGTATATGGCAGTTAATTGATATCTGTACTTTAGAATGTTAACTGTGCCACATGACATGCTCACACATATTGTTTCATTGTCTTCCAGGGTAATGGCCCACTGTCATAACCCCACCTTCAGCACGGCAGAGGAGGAACTGATAACAGCAAGCCTGGTGCAGCACTATGCCCTGCTGTTCTCCAGAACCAGCCAGGACCAGCATGAGCAGACTGCACTGTGGCAAGATCTTGTCAGTAGGGTAAATGACATAGGCATGCATAACCGGATATATGAGCAGGTACGCCATCACTGCAGTGATTTAATTAGACATGTCTGGCAGCGTGCGTCAGATATCCGTAGACAACAGCTTGCCACAGGTGAAGGGGTACCCATCCATCCCCCCCTCACCAGAGTGGAGGAGCTGCTCCTGAGCCGGGTGGCTCCTGGCCAACAGCAACAACATCAAGCAACATATATCATCATGGAGGCCGGAGCCACCCAGCAAGTTGACACGGAGCGTGCAGGTAACATGGCATAGTTGTACACAACTGTTGCCTCTATTGGTAGAGCATGCTCATGTAAGATGTGTACTGTGTAGTTAGAGGATGTGGTGCCTAGTGTTGTGCAATACTAATAATTAGGAATGTAATCTGTAGGCCTGTGACTGTCAACCATTGTACTACTGTAAGATTGCAGACACACAGTAGCAATGCCACAGTTGTTGCCACTGACAAACTGTCTCATATCCTTGTAGGTCCCTCTGGTGTGACAGCAAGGCAGCAGACCCATGCTGGTGAGTGTGTTCTACATTTAATATTACTAATTAAATGTGCATGTCATAGGTGAGCTGTAGGCCATGTACACGTAACACACCTACGCATAATGCATGCTGTGCATATTTGCTGTGAAACTATACACATCCCAGTAACGTGGGTAGCTGCCTAAAACACATAAGAATACACAGGGAATCCCACATAATTGTGGCAACACTGTAGTGGACATTGGATATGCAGAAGCAATACACATGCACACAACATACACACCTTTGTCATACGCGGTACACGTTCACATGCTACACATGGCGTATTCAGACATCCACTGTAAGGTCACACTCCAGTATCCCAAATATCATCCACACAGCACACATAATATACCTGAGGGGCTGATGCCTCTAATGTGGCTGTGCGACACTCATCAACACATAACACATTCATGTTAGGCTATGCCTCCTATTGGGCACCATACAAACCCATGTAACAACTGGTTGTGAAATGGTGAATGTAGCCATGGTACAGCAGTTCTGGTACAGCATGGTATGTGCCAGTCTGGCACACATTAGTAGCCTTGAGTGACCACATGATGCTGCATGATGATGGCTCATGGTACTACACCCCATCCAGTTACAGTGACCACAGTACTACACATAGCATTAACTGCTGTGCACCTCAATGTTGTGTGTGTGCACACATATGGACCGATACACAATATGCATAGCAATCACCTTTTGTACAAACTGACACATATATACCTTGTAATGCTATTGAGTGTATAGGTCATATGACACACACTGTGTATGTGTGATGTTTAATGTTGAAGTTGTGTTGTAGCATGCCATGTCATGGCTGGCCCTGGCATGGCCACAATATGTCCTACACTCAACATGTTGAGCAATGGTATTCCATCAGGTATACTTGCACCACTCATCCTGTGTGTATACATAGCATGCATGTGCTAAACCTGTGTCCACATTTATCTGCTAAAGACACATACGCTCTAATCAGAAATGGATATCTATGTGACACACAGATACACATCCAGCCATGGTATGTATACCTGTGAGTGATGGTGCACAGGACATTGCAGAGCTTTTAGTACTTACACAGCAATGTTGTGTCCATGTACACATTGCATTCCAGGGTGAGGCCAATCACTGAATAACAACACACATGCATCAAAGCCATGTATACTGTTATTAGCAAGGGCTGTCTACACCTGCACAACATGCTGTTGAGCAACACACGTCCTGCATGCTGACACATGTGATATCACTGTTTGTCTTGTGATACTGTACCCCACCATCACCCGCTATTGAGTACATTCTGGATTGCTGGTGGTGTGTGTGTGTGTGTGTGTGTGTGTGTGTGTGTGTGTGTGTGTGTGTGTGTGTGTGTGTGTGCATGTGTCTGTTTTAGTGAGGAGTGCATTTGTGTGCATGTGTGCATGTGTGCATGTGTTCATGTCTGCATGTGCTCATGTGTTCATGTGTTCATATGTGCATGTGTGCATGTGTGCACGTGTTCATGTGTTCATGTGTGCATGTGTGCATGTCTGCAATGTGTTCATGTGTTCATGTGTGCTGACATCATGTACAGGTTGTAAAGTGTGTTTCCTGCCTTCCTCTAACAGGTGCTGACTTTGGGCTGGTTCACTGCAGCAGGGAAACTGATGTCACTGAACAAAATAGTGATAATGATGATAGGTGTGTTGAGGCACAGGCATGTTTGCCAGGGTCTGTTATTGGGCCACCAATTGACAGTACACAAGTGTCCACCCCATCCATACACACAGTCATACTGCCAATGCATCTATCACCAATGCCCTTAGCTGAGGGACAACGTACAGTCGGCACTGGCCAGGACAGTGTGGTATCCATGGCACATGCATCCTGACACAGCAACTATACCCAGATGTCTGGAAGGCTACCACATAGGCAGATGTCCCGGGGTTCTCGTCGGAGCTCTTCTGCTCATCATGCCCCTGGCGGACGTGCCACAGGTCTTACAACCTCATGCATGTTCCAGGCTGTCATGGAGGCATGGGCATGTATGGAACAGTACACCAGACAGGGACTAAAGGCACAGAGGGCACATAACACTGCCATACTTGACAGTACCCGTGACCTAGCTGGTGTCATCCGTAATTACACTGAGGTCACTGATAGACATTGGGAAGAGACATTAGATGTCCTCTGCAATGTCATGTCCATGTGTCAGGACAGTGCGGGATGGTTTAGTCATTGACGTGGATGTATGCAGCAACATCAGCAGCTGGCAATCATCGTGGATGTCCCTCAAGCCACAGCCGCTCCCGTAGTGCCAGTACCAGCCCCAGCAATGTTGGCGGTGGGCTGTCCATAGAACGTGCTAGAAGACCACGTGCACGTGGCTCTGGACAGTCCCAGCAGGGACCTGGGTCCAGTGTACATTCATCTACCTCTGGGGATAGTACCCAGTCTGGCTTAGTATCTGATAGTGTCAGTAGCACCCCTGCCAGGCACAGGTACCATATCCGTGGCCAGAGAAGGTGATCTGTAAAGCCTCATAGGTAAAGTCTGTGGCTGTCCCACAAATACCCATATATGGCAGCCACATGGTGGAACTGTGTGCATGCAGACACACACACATAATCCAGACACCTAGGGCTAACACGTACCCACACACATTACATCAACATTGGCCCATACCAGTATTCTTGCCCCCCCCACACACATACACACACACACACACACACACATACATACATGTTGATTGGATGGCTCACTGTAGGCATCTGGAAAACCAACAACACACCCTGTGCATATGATGAAACCTGTGCCTCCTCCTGTCATCTGTAACATCGATGCAGGAACATGCTACTATGGTGCTGATGCACAAGGTGTCTTTATAGCAGTATAGCAATGTTAGCATGTTTTCAGCAGTAGAGTGTAATGATATGCTTGAAGGTGTAGCTGAGCAGGCATGATGCATTAAAGCTATGATTGTCATTGTAGTGTTGTTTACACCAGTGTTAGCTCCAATTGTGTGTTGTCCGCCCATGTGTCACTTGGCTGATGTGTGCAGTATTGGCAGCATGTGTTAGAGAGTGGACAGTATGTGTGGGATGTGTGTAGCACAGATTTGCAGGTGTACAGTTGTAAACATGGTGGAGGTGCACTGTCTGCATGTATGTGCATAGTGGACACATGGGCAGGGTGACATGCTCTGTATTACACAGTAACACTCCATAGGTTCTGTTGGTGGCCAGTATGCATTGTACTACACAGATTTCGGACCCTGACTACAAATGTGTGTATGACATGGTTTGACACTGTGCTGTGGGTGATACTCTTACTATCTGTCATTGTTTTGCATTCTGGTAGTATACATGACTTCAACAGCCTGACCATAACCAATCGTTAGATGATGTCTTGACAACTGACACACGGATGTAGGACACACAGCAACATTTGGATCCTTCAGGTACTATACTATGCCAGTAACCAGTGGTATTCACCTGCACCCATTACTGAGACCACTCCTTTTTGGCATATAGCTCTCTTAGGTACAAGCAATCACAGTATGGATATGTCTGTCCACATCTGGTAATGCATACTGTGGCCTATACTGCATTCTCCAGGTGACACACACATCCTACACAAGGGTATCATATAGACAGATACCTGTTGTCAAACCCATGCTGTAAAGCTATAGGCCAAACTAAGCATAGTTATCCACCTTTATGGAACATAGTATCTCCACAGTACCACATAGGTAGTAGCCACCAACATGATGAACAGGTACCGATGTGTACATGCAACCTAGTGTTACATCATCTTTCCTTTGATAATCACATTTCCTAAGGTATTTTGAAATCCCTCGGTGGATCACATAAGCAATAAGGGGTCTGCATGCATATCCACAAAGGCTGTTGTACACCTATCATGAATAGTGATCATTGACAGACTTTGCTGCTTTTGAACAGGTCTGACATATACCTCGGCCATAAACCCTCACTCACACAAATCAATAGGAACCGTAATGAGTGTGTGTGACACGGATGACCTAGGCCAGGCATCACTGCAGTGGCTGGCCTTGTCACAAGCATACAGATGTGACCTAAGGTCTGGGAAGCAGCAGCACAGTTTGGCAAAGATGACAGCTGTGTTCTTCGATAAAGCAGGGTTCCCACACATGCAATAATTGAGGTAACATGTACGTATATGTTTTTGCCTCACAGCTACCTCACATGTGCAATGCCTACTGATATGTCATATGGTAGTAAAAGCAAAACTCACAACATATTGACCAACAGTGTCACACACATAGAGCACACACACTCACCAAGTGCAAGATTCAAACCCCTATCTAACTACTTCATGACATTAGAGGAGTTCGCATTAACACGATGTGCTAAACACATTGCTGTGAGGTCTTATTTCCACAGGTATATTTGTAGGATGGTGACATCATCAGACTTGACAAAGATAAGTATACCACTTGTAAGGTGTACTACTGCTCTACAAAATGTTGCTCCTCTCCAAAGTAATTATAGACACACAGTTATCAGGAGCAGGATTCAAACCCCTACCTAATTACTTCGTAATACTAAAGGACTACACATTAACACGACACACTATACACATTGTTGGGAGGGTTCATTTCCACAGGTATATTCGTAGGATGGTGACATCATCAGACTTGAGAAAGATAAGTTTACCACTTGTAAGGTGTACTACTACTACTCTACCAAAAAATTGCTCCTCTCCAAGGTAATTACACACACACAGTCGTCAAGTGCAGGATTCAAACCCCTACTGGACCACTTCATGATACTAGAAAAGCACTCATTTTCACGTCGTGCTGTACACATTATTAGGAAGTGCTTTTTCCACAGGTATATTTGTAGGATGGTGACATCATCAGACTTGACAATGATTAGTATACCACTTTTAAGGTGTTTTACTACTCTCCAAAAAGGTTGCTTTTTCCTAAGGAGACCACACACAAACACACTTATCACGTGCAGGATTCAATCCCCTATCTAACTACTTCATGACACTAGAGAAGTATGTATTAACATGTTGTGCTATACACATTACTGGAAAGATTTTTTTCCATAGGTATATTTGTAGGATGATGACATCATCAGACTTGACAATGATTAGTATACCACTTTTAAGGTGTTTGACTACTCTCCAAAAAGGTAGCTGCTTCTCAAGAAGACCATACACACACACACACTTGTCGAGTGCAGGATTCAAACCCCTACCTGACTACTTTATGATACTACAGGAGTACACATTTACACAACATGCTATGCACATTACTGCGAGTTCTGTTTTCCACAGGTATATTTGTAGGATGGTGACATCATCAGACTATACAATGTGGGCTACATAGAAGGAATGTCTGAACACTTTGGCCATGTGACCATCAAAGTGGAGTTTGCTATCTACCAGTGTCCCCAGGGCCATAACGACTTTCTCCGTACATACTGGATTACCATCCATGTGGTAATTGGTGTGCACATTGTTTTACCCACAGGGGATGACTAGGCATTCACTGGCATTCAGCTTGAGGGCATTGTTTTGACATCAGGTATCAGTCTCTGTAAGACACTTCTGGAGGATGTCTGTGTCAGCCATAGAGTCGATTATGGACCATGGTTATTAGTCAATTGCAAACCTGTTCAGCCATACAACTCCCATGCTTGCCTGTACCTCTGAGCAGTATCTACTGAACAGATGGGGTCCTAGGACCAACACCTGCGGGATGTCATCTGTGACTGGCTTAGAGTCAGACATAGCACCCGCAACTCTGAACATGTGTGTTTGATCTGTGAGCCACTTGGCCTCCCATCCTGTGACATAGCTGTTAATGTTCAAGCTGGTATGCTTGTCCATGATGACAGAGTGGGGAATAGTGTAGAAAGTCCTCAGTGAGGTCCAGGTGGGCTGTGTGGACTAATTTCACATCCATCTATGTCCTTGGTAACTGTTTAACATAAGTCAACTAGGTGTAGGAGACAGGATCTGCCTTTAACAAGGCAGAGATGTGTAGAGTCCAGTGTCTGGAGGTCTCCAATGTCTCTGTTTATGGGTTCCATAACAATTTGCTCAATAGCTTTGTAGACCAGGCTGAGTAGACATATAGGGCAATGGTTTCCAGGTTCTGTTGTGGCACCCCCTTTGTGGAGCTGGATGACTGTTAGTGTATGTCATTCTTTGGGTACATAGCCTGTGGTACGCTTAAGTCTGGACAGTGGATGTAGGTGAGGGTGTAGTTCCTTTTGGGCCTAGTGTGGGATGTAGCCTGGGACACCATCCAGTCCCATTGATGCTGTGTTCTTAGCTTTGGAGAGGGCTGTCTTTACCTGCATGTCCATGATGTCTGGGGCTAAGCATCCTTCTGTGATGGACACAGGGCCATTTGGGGGTGATGGGGGGAGTTTACACTGAACTTGTCCCCCTGGATGTGGGCAATGAAAGTTGGTTCAGTGCATTTCTTTCCTTTTTCAGTAGCTGACAGCATATTTGGAAGTTGACACCTACATGTCTGTTATAGCTACCGAAGGCTATGTGGTTGTTATTCTTACATTCCTTGGCTATTTGTCTTTAGAAACAGTCCTTGGATTATTTTATGAGCGATTATTGTTTCTTCCTAATAATGATCAGTGATGCCTTTCCTTTAGTGAAGTTGGCTCTATCATGTGTTTGTTTCCTCCTTCCGTTGTCTAGGTTATTTATGGGCAACAACCACCTGATTGTTGTCTTATTTTTGGAGGAGTGCATCATGGATTTCTTTGTGTTGTCTCATTCCATGCATCCCTGTAGATGCTCATAGGATGCACTTGTAAATGATTCTGCAGATTGTATACCATTATCCTATAGCAAGAGGTCTTTGGAACGTTCCACTTTGGTCTTGGGAAGTGTGCAGTTTGCTTTGGAATATGTCTTCACACTGGTTTCATTGACTGGGTGGGGGGTGGGGGGTGGATGTCCAGTGTGATTACTTTATGATCGGATGTTACCAGCGAGGGGTTTATCCCTGTTGTGGAACACTGGTACCACATGTTGGTGATGATCATGTCCAGTATGTTCTCACCTGTAGTGGGAATGGTGACCAGCTGTTCCAGAGTGTTAGAGTTTTTAAACTCTAGGAAACATTGGACAAAGGACGTTGTACACGAGTAATTCTCCCACTAAATGTTTGGGTAGTTGTAATCTCCTCATATAGTGGTATTTAGCAGGACACTTGTATTTTCCACTGTTCTCAGGAATACTGAGTGAGGTTCCTGAGACAAGATACATGATCTGTAGCAGGCTACAATCTGATGAGCAGCTTTGCCCAATGTTAGTTGCACTTGCATGGTCTCCAAGGCCTCATGCAGTGCCACTAACCTGAAGGTGTGGGTATCCATAAGGTAAATGGGTACACCCCTTCCTTTTGTATTTCACTTGTGGTTTTGGGTCCGAAGGTCAGAGGGATTGTGAGTGCTTTTCGTGGAGCATGGCCAACAGCTCATTGTTTGACATAGCTTTGTATGTTAGGCAGTGAACACCTCTGAGTAGGTGATATGCAAGGGAGTACGGATGGAGCATTTTGAGATGGTCTGTGTATGGAATGTATTCCAGGCCACTAAAGCTCTTTGTGAGGTATTGCTGCAGGCTTTCTGGTTGTTGTGGTTGTCTTGTGAGGTACATAGCAGAAGTGGTGTTGTACTCTATTATAGTTCTAGTGAGTGATGAGTAGAGGGGAACAATGTCCTCTTCTATTCTGCATGAGACACATTTTGTGATGAGGTGTGCCACATAGGAGGGTATCCTGACTACTGTGGGAATGTGGATATCACAGTAATCACTGTCCACCTGTGACCCAAGGTCTCTTGTCACACTTTCAGTATGAAGTATACTACCACCTATGTTGTAGTTCTTGGCTACAGAGTTTTTAACAAAGGGGATGACAATACACCTTTTGGCATTGAGCTAGAGTCCATGGCTTTGACAACAGCCATCTGTCTCAGTGAGGCCCTTTTGTAGGATGTCCACATCTTTAGTGTTTACAATTATGGCTCCTAGTTTGCAGTCCTCTGGAAACTTCAGTTGCCACAGACCTTCCATGTTAAATTTTACTTCAGGGAAGTAGATGCTACACAGCCTGGGATGTTATCTGGTCTCATGGCTGCTGTGATACTGGCTTTGGAGAGTGTTTTTTACCTGTGCAGCTGTGATGACAGCAACTTTGCAGTCTTCCATTATAGAAATGTGCTCTTTCATGGGTGAGTGGAGGGTAAAGTTAACACTGATCCTATCTGCCAGGTTGTTGGTAATATCAGTTGGGTCTGTATATTTAGTGCCACTGAGTTACAAAACTCAGAACAGATCTGAGTGTAGCCATGACATGGACCTGTCTGTTGGGCAGAGATCTCCTGAGTTGACAGTATGCAACAGAGTACAGATTGGGTTACATTCAGTCTTGTTGCATGGGGCAACTATTTGAGGCCAGTAATCCTCTTGTTAAGGTACTTCAGTGGTCTTTCTGGCTGCTGAACATGCCTAGTCAGATTCATCGCAAGTGTGTTGTGGTACTCTCTGATGGATCTGTTGACCACTGAGTAGTGGGAACCTCCTTTGACCTACATCCACAGACCTTGGCAGTTTGTGTGAACACATGGCATGATTTTCTGACCACTTTGTGAATGTGTTTCTGGAAGTAGAGATGACTATCCACATTTGTCCATAGATCCCTTATTATCACATCCGTATTTAGCCTAAGTGTGTGAGCATGGCCTGTATGACCTTTCAGTGTGATGCTGAATGAAATCCACTACATTTGTTGGAGTGTGTGAGCATGCCCAGTATAGGCATTTATACTATATGTGTATGGCAAATCAAGTTGTATTTTTACAGCAGGGCTCACCTTTGTGTCATAGATTAACAGGGATTATGCTGTGCCTGCAGGGCTTCCATGACACACTTTGCATAGACTTATCAACATTTCTACATACAGGGGGGGCAGCTATTCTTTGTATATTTCTACCCGGGGGGCACACCTGATTGTTACTGTGGGTGTACATAGGATGAAGGTTTCACCTGACACTTATACACATTTGCTATGCCTGCACTGCTATGTATGGTACACCATTTCAATCTGTACTGTTGCCTATCGTACTGGCTTGAGGCATACTACTGTGCTACAAATCCTAATGTCCAATGTCACATTTATTAGATTGTGACTTCATAGCCTACACAACCCACATCACACCACCTGGCCTGATGTTCTCTGTCTGCATAGGCCTGTGAGGGAGGTTACCCTTATGCCTCTTTAGGGGCGTGATACAGCATTTCTTTGTGCTTGCATTAGTGTACAATTGTCCTGCTGTGTCAGTGCCACTAAAATGCGATCATGGCTTAGTGGTTCAGTACTGTGTCTATAGTGTACAGTATCCTAGGTTCGAGCCCTGTCACTGATTTTTATTTTCATGCTGGGCAGACCAGACTGCTTAAGGAACAGTAAAGCAAATATGAGCATGTTTACCTGACTTTGCTCAACTTTGCACGACTTTGCCCAACCAACCTTGCCCAACATTGCTCAGCGTTGCCCAACATTGCGCTAGTTAACATGGGCAATTTTGTTTATATATACTAAATATTGGTAAATGCTGCTTAGCACTGCTTTATATTGTTTATAACATGGCAATCATGCCTCAGGTGGTGCTGCAGGGCTGCCTATGTCGGATGCACATACTACACTCCCTATACATGTTTGGAAACAGGTAGTGTCAAGTTAGGCATCCCTTTTATTTTATGTGCAAGTCAGAGAGAGGTATCATTTCCAGTGTTCCTACTGAGCCAGTGTATTTGCTATGCATTGCCTCGTTACCAGGGCCAAGGCATACTGGGCATGCCTCCTTCTGCCTACTGGGGCAGGCTCAGGTTGTTCCTCCTCTGAGTCACGCTTTGCCTGTGCAGGCCTTGGCAATGGTGGGGGGCTGAGTGGCCCTGCCCCATGCTGCTCCTGCTGCAGCCGTTTTCACAGGATCATATTGTGTAGCATGGCACATACCATGACAATTTGGATACATGCAGTTGGTGAGTACTGCAAGGCTCTACCAGATGTGTCCAGGCACCAGAACCGTGCCAGCACACACATTCAGTATTATGCCCTGGGCATCACACACGACCTGGCAGTTGATGGAGGGGAAGCCCTTGCAGTTGATGTAGGCCTTACCCTGCTCACTGGCTGGTGCTTTGATGTGTATGTGCATGCAGTCAATTGCACCCACTACCTCAGGGTATTCCACTATTTGCTGGAAGAGACGCATATTGCTGGCCATTACCTCATGGGAATTTGGGGAAGTATACATGATCACCGACATGTGCTGACATGGCATTCAGGAACTGGTGCAGTACCCTGGATGCTGATGCCTGTGATATCCCCATCATATCACCAGTTGGTCTCTGGAAGGTACCTGTTGCTAGTATTCTTAGGCCAACACATACCTTGGTTTTCACTGGGCTGGGTTCCCCTCTGTTGGTTCTGTGTGTGAAGTGTGGCCTGCACAGCTCAACAATTTGCTGCAGGAGGTCTCTGTCCACTCTATAGCACTCCACTATCTCCAGCTCATGTAGCCCCTGGTAGGTTACCCTGGGTCTGTACACTCTTCTCCGTCTCCTCACTGTGGGTTGCTCAGCAGCATTTGCAATGGCACCACCCTCAGCATCTTGCACATGTTGCCTTATAATAGCAATGGCAGCCCCTAACATTTTTTGTCTGAGGTAAGCTTTTTAAGTTTTCACTTCTCTTTGTAGACTGCAGTGTTGCAGTGTTTCTGAGAAAAACATGGGAGAATGTTGTTTGCAGAGTTTTAAGTGCTGGGCTGGGCTGGGCTAGTGTACTGCCTGTGTATTTGGCTGATTCTGATTGATTACACCTGGCAGGTCTGCTAGCTCTCCTTGCTTAACTTCCTATTACTTCTTTTCCTTTCTTTTCCCTTTCTGTTTCCACAGGGGGCAGCAATGCGCAAACAAGGACAAACACGCGCACACACACGCACACAGCCTTACACGGCCTTACACAGGCTTAGGCGGGTTCACATGCATGCACACAGGCTTACACAGCCTTACACAGGCTTACACAGGCGCACACACGTGCACATAGGTTTAGATGGGTTTACAGGCGCATACACACAGGCACACAGTATAAGCATCTTTGCAAGAAACCTTTGCGATAGCCACAGCATACACCTTCCGTTTCTGGGTTTCAGTTCAGACAACTGTAGACACGCTTCTTCCAGTCCTGAGTAACTCACAGCAAACAAATGCCACTCTGCTCCAATAAGCTTACAGTCTTTGTAACATACCCCCCCTCATGATGTGACCTATCTTCTACTCTGTTACTCCCCTAATACTACTCTTACACTTTAGGGACATGGTTCACATGGCAGCGAAAATTGGGATTCACTATCCGTATACTCATTTGCATAGGATTGCCTACTAATGCTTGGTTACATCTCTCAGACTGAGCTTCCCCCCTTAGCAACCTCTACTCAGTAGCCATGTTGTCTTCAGCCTGCCATTCACCTGCATGGCAGATGAATATATTTAATAAAATGCCTATTTTTAGACTTTTTTTTCTGGTTTTTAGAGTGCCGCACGTTTGCGCGGCGCTGTGCTATGCTTAAACATCAAAGATCGGGGCAAAAAATTGTTTTTTATTATTTTGCAACACATAATAATGCCAACGGCCTTATATTTGGCCATTGGCTTGCTTCCTCAACTGGATGCATCCTTTATTTGGGGCTGTCATAGCTCCATTTTGCTATTTGCAGAACGGTACTCCGTTACCAACTGAGTACATTTCTGCAAATAACACTACTCTTACTCGGACAGGTTAGTGTTTCCTGGATCACAAATTTACCTCATTTGCATAGCTTTCAGCAGCAGATGAGGCAATTTGCATATCCTAACACTGTCCGTGCAAGAGTAATTTTAAGAGCTCTCATGCACACCCCTGCCGGCTGTTCCTGGATCGCACGGCAGACATGTTGGCTGTCTGGAGTCTTACTCTACTCTTAGACTCCATGCAAGCCTTCGTTAATCCAGCCCATAGCTACACATCAGGATTAAATTTCCTTGTATCAACCTATAATTAACAGAAAATAAAGGTTTTACTAATCTGTTCATATAGTCCAGACCCTTTAGTTGTACAATCTGCCTCACATAGCACTTCTGGATACTTTGTAACCATTTCACTTGAGTCGATTTTTAAGAAGAAAATGCAGCACACTATTCAATATGAGACCTCACCACTGACTTATAGAGAGGAATCAAGACAGGCATATCCTTACTTACAATGTTTTCTATTACTGAATTACATATCCTAATAACAGCTCTTAAATTACCTTCAAAGGTGTGGTCACAGTCAATTAATATCTCCAAGTCCCTTACAGTGCTCACACTTTTCAAAATAGTACTGTTCAAGGCATAAGGGTAGTTAACAATTTTAGAACTGAACTGAACATGTTTTTTGTTTTATTAGTATTAAAATCAATGTCATTTGTTTGGGAACAATGCTGTAAATTATCCAGAAAGCTTTGTAAACTGAACTGATCTTGCACAGATGTCACGCACTATAGCACCTGTTTTACTGTCATCGGCAAATTTACTAACCCAAATCCTACCACCACATGCCAAGTCAGACACAAAAATAAGGAACACATTATGGTCCCAAATGAACTCCTGAGACACTACGACTTCAAAGTTCTTAATATCAGAAAAGTCACTCTTCAACATCTGCCTTACAAACATTCCCATACCCATCTAGTAAGATAAAAATTAAAATGAACCCTTCTCATTATAGCCAATATTTGTCCATGAGGAACAGAATCATATGCATTTGCAAAGTCCAAATATGCCTCGTCAACTGATAGTCCTTGATCCAAGTTTTTCTAGACCACATGATAAAAACTATCCAAATTGGCTAGACAAGGTTTACCTTACACAAAGCTATGTTGGTTAATATCTTGCTCATAAAAACAGTCTCTACAATAAATCACACAGAATACATTCAAAGCATTTGCCTATTATACAGACAAGGATAATATATCTAAAATTATCATCTGATGTAAGGGAGCCTCCTCCCCCTTATGTACTGGCAGAACAGTGCCCCCCTTTATGTATTGGCACAACAATAGCTTCTTTCCAAGATGTTTGAAACAAATTCTTCAATTAATGATGTCTAACGCAGATATAGGAAACTATGAAGCACAAAATCAGCTACATTTGATAAAACTATCCATTTAAACCATCTAGTCCAGATGCAGAGTTGGGTTTAAAAGGTTTTAATGCTTTTAATGATATTAATCACAAGAGCATGGCCTTGTCTATAGCACAGAAATAGATCATATTAAGCATTAGTAGCACTTCTAAAACCAGTAAATTTGTCTGCAAAAAGAGGTACAAGCAAAATAGGGTCTGACAATATCTCCCCACTTTGTTCTAATAAAATGTGAACTAGTTTTTTATGCTTTTAAATTCTTAAATGTTTACATACAGCTTTCTCAATGTCAACTGAATGAGTCACCAAACTTTTATTTTTATATTTTAATCTACTGGATCACACCAATTTCCTAAAATTCTACCACGCTATAGTATACTTGGTTTTATTTGCCAGATTTATCCACTTGTAAAGATATCCTAGTAGTGAGTATTTTTCCTTTTTGCTTTTTCCAGTTTGGATGACCACCATGGGTATTTCCTAACAGTGTTATAACCAACCAACACTGGGATATATTTATGCACTAGATTACTTACAAATTTGTAAAAAATACATGATATCGATTTGTACATCAAATGCTTTCCCAGTTCCAATATTTGAATTCACTTGTAATTCTCATATAGTGAAGGGCACAGGTTATTGAAAGGAAGTCAAAGGAACACCCCATATCTATGGCATGGTAAGCATGGTGAGCATTTATAGGATGTGGCCCAAGTGTATCACAGGATGTCTCATGGAGTATCCTCTGTTATGCTACATGGAATATCTTCTAAGGTGGTCCATGTGGAACTTCTTGGGTGCTGTTTGTGGTGCTCTGTACTATGCTTCTCATGATGCTGTAAGAGATGCTGAATGGCTATTCCCCTGGTTGTTCTCTGGGATATTTGTGCATGAGACACTGTTGTTTCATGCCAGATCATAGGCAAGAAGTATCCAAATCAAGACACTCTTTTATTACTGGGCCAGAGGACAGGTATCATGGCATTACATTGCATTGTATCATATTTCAGGAGCAATGTGCGACTGTTTGGGCTGTAGATGCCACATGTTATAGCTGCAGACTCAGCTAGTGTGTCTTGTTCATCCTCAGCATCTGCACGTGTTTGTCATACCTGCTGATGATTTCATCCACTGATGCCTTACAGTACCAAGTGTAGATAGACAGTACTGGTTTAATAGCATCATAAGACGGGGTACAGAAAAAGATGCTCTGCATGAAAGGCATCATAAAGACATAAATCCTAAGCTGCTTTAAATCTCAATGCATGACCAGCATTGTGTTAAATGACTCAAGGATGCCATGTGGGATATCTGTTTGTGCTTTTTGTGACATTCTTTGCCATAAACACATGGTTCTCTGTATCACTAAATGGAAGGGTGGGAACACGAACCTGGGTAGTTATGAGGTCATGGCTGGATGAGATGCATGCCAAGGTCTGATGTCATTCTGATGTCTAAATGTGCATTCCTAATGCTGACACAATGCTGCTAGGATTTAGTCACTGCTGGTATATCCTACTCAGTGGAACCACTGTCCACAATCATCTTTGTCTTTGCCATTCTATTATATTTCTATTATAATTCCCTTATGCACAGCATGCTGCCACAATCTTTGTGTTTGCAGCCATGTTTAGTGTGTCTACAGGTTCAGTTACTGGGCACCAAGGTAATGGTGGCTTCATCTCACACTTGCAGTCATGTCAGTAACCTTTTGGTAGCATTGCAGGAGATCCATGTCACGGAAATACATTACATTTGCCAGTTGCAGCAAACTCTGCCACATCTTTTGGTACTGACAGACCAATTAGCATTGCCTACTAACACTAGCCCATGTTCTGTCAGGAACTGCATGGACAGGATTCCCATAGGCAGAAAAGTTTTCCTGCATTTGTCTTTGCTTCTCACCTAAAACTGGGCAGCCAATAAAACAAAAGAGATGCACAGAAAACTTTTGCATGCATCACACAGCTGGACACAGGGTGCAGGAAACTATGCATTCCATTCTTGGCAGACTAGTAACAATTATTGCATATATCCATGATTCAGAAGGCTAATAGCATGTGCTACAGTTCATATACTCTCTACAGCAACATAATTAATAAGAGATCATCTAGTACAATATGGCTTGTTATACTCTGACAGAATAGGAGTTATTCTATGTGCACAGCAACATAAAACCCAACTTATAAGTATTCTTTAGAATTTATCTCAGTCAGGCTTGAAAAGATGCTCAGTTTAGTAATTACACAAGTAGTTTCTGAAATGAACTATGAACAACTGTGCAGATAGCAGTCTATCATAAATGCAGGCTGATTTTTCTGCTCACTTTTATAATGAGTTATCCATTGTAAAGTTAGTAGGGTTAATATTTAATGTTTTTGAATAACTTAGCTAGGTTTTCCAGCAGCTGATCTGCTCTGGAGTCTCCAGGGCAGCAAACTGTCAGTGCAAAGCATATCTTACATTAATGTGCACATTGGCAACTGTTCCCCATCTGCACAGTTTATGTAGGATTCACAAAGGAATTCAAATATTTTCGATTCACATCTAAAGCAGCCACAGCATTTATTGTCACACCTTCTGAATATCTGCAATTGACTGCACCTGGAGGCAGCATGCTGGGCTGCAGATGTTAGGAAAAGTATACCAGTGTTCAAAAGAAAGAAAACGACAAGGTTAAATTATTTTCAGAAATATTTCACAGATAGCCTACTCTGAGCTTAAATGGGTACATTTAAAAAGTCTGATGCTTGGGTTAAGCTGCCCCTAAAGTTGCAGAGGTTACCAGGAATCCCAAGGTTTGCAGACCAATGGAAGCATTGCTGTTATGACTTGTCTCTGAGACAGTCTGACCAGTTGAGGCAGTGAGAAAAGTTAATTATGTCAGAGAAGCCATAAATGTACAGGAAGTATAATTCTATATATGATAATGTTTTTATTAAATTTCTTATTATACAGTCAAATGCATAATTCTGTTATAACAAGATAGCAATGCCTTTCTATTTATATTCAAAAAAATAGCACACTGATTGGTCAGCCAATCAGCATGCCCATTGTAAATCCGAGCATTTACCAATGGAAAAAGGTCCAAACATACGAGGCATCAGCATGCAGGAAGAGACGTAAGTGATGGTAACTACATATAATTTGCTTTTGGTCTTCAGACACAAACTTAATTGGTTTCTTCACACTTTGCCTACCCACTGCAGAGGCAGCTTCATGACCACAAATATATTGGAGAGCCACTGAGGAGAAGAATGTCTGTAGCTCAAACTACAGTTTAATATATATACGCGGCTAGTCATGTCTTTGTGCTGCCCATTTTACAGCATGGAGGACACACCATTTCAGTAACAGCAGGGGTTAGAGGAATCACGAAGAATTCTCCGAACTGAAGGTTCTAGCACTAATGGACTCGAAGTATCAGACTCTGAGAGCGAAGCAGTCAGAGGAGGAGCAGTAGCCTGAAGATGGGACGGCTCTGAAGCCTTTGGGTCTGTAGGAGATAAAACTTTAGCCAGCGCTGGGTTACAGAGCAAAGGAGGCTACATTCCTGTACACAGTGGAGCCAAACTTACAACTGACTTTTGGTTTTAGATTTTTTTATGGTTCATCACTGTTATTATTTCATTGTTACTAGTATCTTTTTCTTGTTATACATATTTATTAGAAATGATTTCTGAATTGTAGAAGTGTATTTGTGTTCCAGTATAAATTTGTGTGTATTTGCATATGAATGTAGTGAACATAACATGTATATGTTTTTAGATGCTTGCATTCAATCAATCAATCAATGGGAGTTTAGTCAACTGTACTATTATAAGAGCTTTAATGTTGAAATCAGTGCTAATGAGCATACATTATGCAGTTTGAATATCCTGTATATTTCACACTAGAATGTTCCAAATGGGCATAGAAACATTTTTTTGTGTGTTTGGATTAGTTGCTCTTTCATGATGGATTTATAATTGTGGAGTTATCTAAGTGAGGCGTGTTAGCAGGGACTTGTGGAGCTTGGGGGTTTGTATCATTATCCGTGGCCTTCATTTATTAGCAGTTTTACTTTTGGGATTTCATTTTCTGTTGGCATAATGTTTGTGTCTTGACATATGGGCATGACTCCACTGGTAGTTAAGCTACATATATGCTTAGCACTTGTACACATTTGCTTTACAAAGGAGGTGTACATCTTGTGGAGTACATATTTCATCCAGTGGCATCCTTTACAAGGCTGTGTACACTTATGATACTGTTTGGCATTCATAGGTGTGTAGGTAAATACTAGGCTAGCTACCCTTGTGGGTCACTTTAACCCTAGCCAGTTTCGATCTTAGTGCTTGAATTAGCCTATCTCATTTAGTATTACATTGGACATACCCATCCACTGGCTGATAATCATATATTACCCTTCATGTTAATACCTGGGATCAGGTTCAGGCACCTAGGCAGTGAGACATTTTCCTGTAGTACATTTGACTGGGAACACATGCCTGAAGTAACATTTGGCTGCAAAGACATATGGCTGTTTGCAAATTCCCTGTGGGCAAACATAAGCATACGCTGCCATGCCCACAACTTCAGTAACCAAATGCACAGGGGGAAAACAATGTCCAGATTCCCCAAGGGAACACGAGACAGCAGGCAATATGGCAGGCATCAGCAGCAGGCTGGTCAGAGAGCATGTCAGTGGCAGTAAACAAGTAGTGCAATCATAACATAGATAATTTAATGAGACCCATGCATGGGATTAAGCATTTAGTTGCTGTCATCCATATTCATTCTATGTGTCATGTTAGGTTGCCTAACATCAAATGTCACATTTCAAATATCATCAAATCACACCAGGGATCAGTATACTAGTATGCAGTACCTTCCTGCTTATCTCACTAATATGCGACTATTGCCAGTCACTGATTTTGATTATATTACTAAGACACAGCTACATATTTAAGTAGTCATACAGATTTCCTTCTGTAGGTGCCTTAGGGTTCTTCAGTTCAGCTTGCTCTCTTTTTCATTCTACAATCCTTCCTCTGCATACTATATCACAGGGCATGAATTCACATCCATCTCACCACAGTATTTTTTGTTATATGTGCATAACCCTTGCCCTGTAACAAGTCATTCATACTGGTGCATTGTCCCTATAATCACACATTATAGACTGCCCAGTCTGTTTGTGGCTTGTAGTTGGTGAAATCTTAACTCTTTTAGAAATTATCAGTGAGCCAGTTGACTATCCAGTGGGTGATAAAAGGGTTTATACCTAATTTATTGAACTTGTCTATAATGCCTGAGTGGAGTACTGTATCAAAAGCCTTACCCAGTTTGAGGTAAGCAGTGTGCACAGTCTTGAGCTCATCCATTACTTTGTTGACCCTTTCAAAGAAGTCCACCAGATTTAACCGGCATGACCTTCATTTAACAAAACAAGTCTGTGATGGATCCAGCATTTGCAGGTTATCTATGTCCTCTTTTATCATGTCCATTATGATTCTTTCCATGGCCTTACATATGAGGCTGGTCAGACTTATGGGCCTGTTGTTACAAAATCAACTACGCTCCAGTTGAAAAGTGATTCAAGTGAACCAGAGAGGTATTATGCATGTTTATTAGGAGAGAATATGGTAGTTAGGAGACTTCTAGAAGTTATGTATGGAGCATGTTTGGAATTACCATCTACCTCTTCCTATTGGAGATATGTGGGCCAGACCTAGATGAATTTCTGATTTCCCATCCATTGGTCAAGGTTACACTTAAATAGGGTTAGGGGTGACCCTACTTCACATGGAAGGGGAACTTGTTCCAGAGCATGGAGATCCTCTGAGACACATATCTGTCTTGCTGACATGTCTTATTTATGTCACAAGCAAAATCTGCATACTTGAATCTAGTGGTTCTGCAGCTGTGTATGAGCAAAACGTCTATCAGAGTTTGATCCGACAATGACTAGTATGCCTGGAATAGATCACCTCTTAGTAACTTGTAGGAGACAGAATACAGAGAAAGGGCTTTAAGTTGATCTGTATAGGACAATGAGTTTATACCCTGGATTCTCCTGGTAAGGAACCTTTGTGGACACTCCAAATGTTGCATATGTCTGGTCAGGTGCATGCAAAAGGAGATATTATACTCAATGATGGGTCTTATAATGGCCAGATAAAGTGGTACTATGACTTCCTATGACCTGGATCTCAAGACCTTACTTATAATTTGGGTGACTTAGAATGATTTTCTTGCTACCTTGGCTATGTGTTGGTCAAAGCCAGATTACTGTCTACATATGGTCCCAATGTCTGACTATTGGGTGAGCTCTTAGGGATGTCTTGTCAATGGAGTAATTCAGTTGGATGGAATTTTTTTCAGAAGGTACTGTAATTCATTTCTTGGCATTGAGTTTTAGTCCATGACTTTGGCAGCAGTCATTTGTTTGTGTTAAATCCTCTTGTAAGATGTTTGTGGCATGAGGGAATCTACAAAAGTTTACAGTCATCTGGAAACTTGGTCAACCAAAGGCCCTTGACATTAGCTTTTACCTTTCAGAAGTAGATGCCAAAGGTCCTATCCCTAAGGGACCCTGCTGTTGAACAGTCTCTTAGTTGAGGTGGTATCACCAATCCTGATTTCCTGGGTTCTGTCTGTGAGCCAAATTGGCAACCCAGTGAGTTATGTAGGTGTTTATGCCCAGTTCTGTGAGTTTGTTGACTATACCTGGGTGGGGTATTGCATAAAATTTCTTAGCCACGTCCAGGTAGGTGGCATGCATCATTTTTCCCTCATCCATTTCTATGGTGACCTTTTCACAGAAGTACAATAGGTTTAGTAGGCATGACCTTCCCTTGACAAAGCCAAACTGGGTCGGTCACAGTGTCTGAAGGTTTTCTATGTCTCTGTTAATCATTTCCATGATAAGTCATCCTATATCTCTTTGCATATTAGATTAGTCAGACTAATACATCTGTAGTTTCCAGGGTCAATTGATGGTGCACCTTTGTGAAGTGGGATAACCATTGCAGTTCTCCATTCTCATGGTATAAAGCCTACTCTGAGGCTATATTTGGAAGGTGACTCAAGTTCTCTGGTAAGGTCATGTTTCAAGCTATTTAGGAAGTATCCTGGCATATTGTAGGGTCCCACTGAGGTTGTGTTTTTGGCCTTAGTGAGGGAACGCTGCCAGGACCTGCTCCCTGTAAGAGTTGGGTGGTTATGCTGGTAGGTATTTCATGGGCAGAAGTAAGGGGGAGTGGGAGGTGAAGTTTGAGCTGAATTTGTCAGCCAGCAAAATTCATTATGTTTGTCTACTCAGTGAAGGTAACACCACTGACTACCAGGTGTGTGCTGTCTTTGTGGGTTTGGACATAGCTGTAAAAGTCCTTGTGGCTGTCTTTAACTTATGAGGCTATCCTGTCTTTGTAATTGACCTTGTTGGACTTAATTAGTCCTCTTGTTGTCTTGTTTAATTTAATTATAGGGCTTCTATGATTGTAGGCGTGGCTCTTCCTGATTTTAGCCAGGACTTTTTTCTTTTTGTTATAAACCCTTAAGGTTAGGACTGCACCAGTGCAGTTTGGTTTTAGAGTATGTTCTGTGCTTCCTTCTAGTAGGTACAGCAGCCTCTATACAGCCATTTACATGTTAGTACATGGCCTATGCAACAATGCTACATAGGTTGCTGTGAACTTGAGGTTGGGAAGGGCATTGAATTTTGACAAACTATCACTTAATAAGATATAGTTTGCTTTGGAATAGTTCCTAACTGTTACAGGATATTCTGGGGTTACAGAGTTAGTTTTATTTAGAAGGGGACAGCTTTATGGTCTGACCTCACCAGTAACAATGTGACATGGGGGGAGGGGGTGCAGTGCTCTCCCATATTAGTGAGTACCAGATCCAGTATGTCTGAACTTCTGGTGGTTATGTGCACTAACTGGCCAAGCATATCATGTGTTAATGAAGTCAAGGAATGATTGTACCTGTGAGAATGAGGCAGTGTATCCAATGTTATCCATTATATAGAGGGTTAGTTAATTTCTCCCAAGAATAGTGTATTTGGTTTAATGGTGAGTGTCTTCCATAGGTCTAGGCATGCAATTTGGGATTCTAGGGACATAGAGAAAGACCTATAGCTTTCTAGGATATGGTATGGGACTTTGTCTATGGTGACTGGCATGTGAATAAATTGGGATCATAGGATCATCCGAAGTTACTAGGCTATTGGCCCTGAGGCCCTTATCAGCCTAGCCAAGGGTTTACCTCATGCATAGACAAATCAGAACCTGATGCCCCTGTTCAGCAGGGACATGGGTGGAAATTCCATGGATGTATTTTCTTTTTCCCATCCATTTATACAGGTTGCACTTAAAAAGGTGTAAAGAGGTACTCTGCTTGATGTGAAGAGGGAGTCTATTCCATAGATGGGGGAGTCTCTGGGACACAAATTTGTCCTGCCAACAAGTTCTATTGATGTCACAGACCAGGTTGAGGCCACATGTGCAGGTTATTTGAGTGGAGCTTGACTTGTGGATATGCAGCAGTTCCATCAAAGCTGGGTCCGAGACTGCCTTGTATGCCAGACAATGATCACCTCTAAGGAGCCTGTATGAAACAGAGTAGAGGGATAGAATTTTTAGCCTGTTTATGGTAAATTTTTGCGTCCCTTGATTCTCCTTTTGAGGAACCTCTGTGGTCTCTCTAGCTGCTGCATGTGCTTTGTGAGGTACATGCTGAATGGGGCATTGTACTCAATAATAGGCCTTATAAGGGAAGAATACAGGGATGTTATGACCTCCTTATCCCTGGATGAGATATCCTTACTTATGAGGTGGGCCATGTAGAAAGCTTTCCATACAATGGAAGCAACATGGTGGTCAAAAGTCAGGTTGCTATCAATTTGGGTGCCCAAATCCATCACGACTGACTGTGTGCTTAGGACATTGTTATTAATGTGATAATTTGTGGGGACATCACTCTCGCTAAAGGGGATGATGATGCATTTTTTTGTATTCAGTTTGAGGCCATGTTTCTCTAGCACCAGTCATTTGTTTGGGTGTGACCCTCTTGGAGTATGTCCATGTCATTAGTGGAATTGATGACAGCTCCCAGCTTGCAGCCATCTGCAAACTTGGTCAGCCATAGTCCACTGGTTTTGGCCTGCACCTCAGAAAAGTATATCCCAAATAACAGAGGATCCAAGACCAAACCCTGGGGTACGCCACTCGATACAGGTCTACTGCTTGAAGTGGCTTCCCTTATTTTGACTAGGTGGGTTCTATCAGTGAACCAGTTAGCTACCCATCAGGTAACATACAGATTGATGCCTAGTTGAGAGAGTTCATCTATTATGCCCACGTGGGGAACAGTGTAAAAGGCTTTGGCCAGGTTAAGGTAGATGGCATGCAGTGTCTTCCTCTCATCCATGGCTTTGGTGACTGTCTCAAAAAAGTCGACCTGTTTTTTACAGACATTACCTCCCCTTGACAAAGCCAAACTGTGTGGGATTGAGTGTTTGGAGGTTGCCAATTTCCTTGTTAATGAGGTCCATGATAATGCATTCTATGGCCTTGCATATCAGGCTAGTTAGGCTGATGGGTCTATAATTTCCTGGATTAGTGGACACTCTACCTTTGTGTAAAAGGATGACAGTGGCTGTCCTTCACTCAGCTGGGACAAAGCCAGTAGTCAGGCTTTTTTGAATAGGGTGCCGAATAGTGCTGCAAGTTCTTGCCTGAGTTCATGTAAGATGCAGCCTGGGATGTTATCAGGTCCCATAGAGGCTGTATTTTTTGCCTTTGAGAGCAATGATGACCTGATCCCTAGATATAAGGAGAAGGGGCAAGTACTGGGAATGTCCTGATTTACTGATGGGGGGGACAGAGGGGTGAAATTTTCGCTGAATCTATCAGCCAGCAAGTTTGCTATATGTACGACATTTGTATATGTGATGTCATTCACCACCAATTCTGAAAAGATCTGGGTGCTACCTTTGAGATTATGGACGTATGTGAAGAAGGCCCTAAAGCCAATAACTCTGCTGGTGAAGCACTATTCTCTTGCACCATAGCCAAATTATGGAACTCCCTCCCACCCACAATTATCTCCGTGCCATCATGCACCCACTTCAAAACTTTACTAAAAGCCCACCTAAAAACATGCTGGCTATGCCCTTGCAACTCTCACTCTACTATCACCCACCCCATCCAACCACTACCTTTCTTTCCACCCCACTAACTACCTTGATTATAGCAAGCTCAGATGCTCATAAGCCTAGTATTTATTATACAGTAGGAACTTCTTATTGTTACATTTGTTAATGTCTGTTATGTACTTCACAGATAATGATTCTAGTGTTCTACTGATGTACTATGTTCTTCATCTGTAAATATGTTTGTAATTAATTGCTATGTTAATCAAATTGTTAATCGCTATGTAATCCAACATAACTACTGTCTGTTAATTTTAACTGTGGAGCTTTTCTCCCCGAGCCTCCGCTGAAAATGGTCCTATGTCCAGTCGGACACTCCCAGTCAACAAATGTAAATAAAATAAAATAAAAATTGTCTCTAGTAGATGTGGCCAATTTGGACTTGAAGTTTGCTTTGGAGTATTTCACTAGTGCTCTTATTTGCTTGTTCAGCCTAAGGAGAAATTGCTTCCAGTTGGGCACCTGCTCCTTGCTGGTCCTTGACAGCAATTTTTTTCTTCTGTTACAGAGTTCATTTATTGCAGATGTCCATCAGAGAGGTATACTCTTCCTTGTGGAGGATGATTTAGTCCTGTCAGGTATTCCTGATTCCATGCATCTATATGCATCTATATAAATGTTCGTATAGTAATTTGGTACAGTTTTGGACACTGGTGCCAGTTCCTAGAGATGGAAAGGGGCCTGTGAAGCTGCTTATACCATCCCTCAGGAGGCTGTAATCAGCTTTGAAAAAGTTTTTTTTGTTTGACCCTAGCTGGGGGGGGGGGTTAGGGGAGATGGTGACTTTGAATGTGACCACTTTATCGACTGATCTTACAAGGGAGGATGATACTGCAGGGATGCTACAGTGGTTACTCATGCTGGCTAATACCAAGTCCAAGATATTATCACCTCTTGTGTGGACTAGCTGTTCCAAAACATTTGCATTGACAAAATCGAGGAATCTCTGGGCATTTGTGTTCTGCCATGAGTAGTTCTTCTAGTCTATGTTTGGGTAGTTAAAGTCACTCAGGATCAGGGTAAAGTGTTGAATCTTGATAGATTCAAAGAGGTCTAGTTAGGCAGTTTGGGCATCTTGGGTCAGATTTGGGTGCTGGTAGCTAGCTATGATTTGTAACGGGCCTTGCCAGTGGTTAACTGCACCTGGAGTGCCTCCTGTACATCATACTGTTTGACCAGCCTGGAGGTGTGTATGTCTTTAATATATATTGAAACTCTACCTCCTTTGTCTTTACTACCCACAGTTTGGGATCTGAATGTATGATAGGATGAGTAACTATGTATGACTGGGGTGGTCTCCGCAGCTTTGAACCAGGTTTCTGTGACTGTGCAGATGTCAGCATTTTCCAGGGTTAAGAATGCTTGCAATGAAAAGCTCCTCGGGAGCAGAGCCTAGATGGCACTCTGGAAGCAGAACTTTTTAGAGCTTCTTAAAACTATTTTAAATAACAGGAAGTTATTATTTTTTATTTTGGGAAAAACAGTTAATTATTGTTCCTTAGTATTTTTATTACTAGTATTTCAATTTTGGAATATTTTCTTCAAGAATTTCCTGTCAGAAATCTCTGGAGTTTTTAAAGCTGATTTGGGAAGATGAGTGGCTCAAAGAACTCACATGCAGAATCTACTCCGAGGAAAGAAATTCAATTGATATCTTCAACTTTACAAGAACTATCTATTAAAATGGACAGTTTTAAAGACAACTTACAAAACCCGAGAGAAAGTTGTCATACTCAAACTGAAACGTTTAAAGAACTTCTCCAGCAACATCAAGTCAAAATATTAAACATTGAAGAGTCCTTATCTGATATAGATGGAAGGCTCATACAGGAGGAAACCCAGGGTAATTTTCTTCAGCAACAAAATAAATGGCTTATTAACAAAATGGACGATATGGAAAACAGAGAAAGGAAGATTAATGTGAGAATGTTTGGTTTACCGGAAAAATCTGAAGGAGATGACAATTTCTTTCCTTAATTCATGGTTACCTGACATCCTTGAACTGAAATAAGGTTTCTCTTATGGTATAGAAAGAGCCCATCGAGCCATTGGGAAGCCCATTCCTACATCTTCAACATCCTCACCCAGGTCAGTTGTGGTTACATTTCTCTCTTATCTGGATAAAGAGCTTGTTCTGAAATGTGCTTGGAGAAAGTCCCCTCTGAAGTATAAGCAAAATCTAACTAGATGTGGTAATGACTTTTCCTCCAGAGTCTTAGAAATGAGAAAGAAAGCCTGGCCACTGATAAAGTTACTCAAACAAAATAAAATAAAAGCACAACTAGCATATCCTGCAAAAATAAGGATTTTCACTTCAAATGAAGCAAGGACATTTAATGACATTGAAGAAGCAATAACTTTCATAAAGAACAATAATTTGGTCACAGTTCTGGAAGGAATGGACTGGTCTCTTACTACAACATTAAAAAGATCCCCTGAGAAAAATAATTGGATTAATGTAAAGAAAAAAAAGCAAAGAACTGACTCAAAAAGTATTCCTTCTACTGCTTCTCTCAAAGAATCAACTAAAACTAAAAATTCTGGCTAAAGGTAACAAATATTTATTTGTCTGCTTATATTTCAAGCTACTCACAAAATATCTGTCAGTAATATGAATACTCCATTCACATACAATAGACTTAATGATTGCTTTATTGTGTGATGGTGAAGTATAAAAATGAGGGTTGAGCAGGAAAAATTTAATATTAATGTAACGTACTACAAATACTGACTGTACAAAAGTGTTTAAATCTAATAGGCAAGGATCGTTATTGGCATGCAAGTTTTAAATGTGTTTGACTCATTTGAATCATTTGCAATGAAACATGGATTGATTCAACCTAGATAATGAACAGATCCTGCTGAATTATTTTCCAAATATTGTTATAGATTTCACTTAAAGGTTCTGCTTCTCACAAAAAAGTGAAGAGAAGCTTTTGTTACACGAGACACGTAGGGAAGCTTCACTGCTTAGTTCGCGAGCTCCCTTAGTGTACTATGTGCACTATCGTAAAGGCAAAATGCTCGTTTGATAAAATAAAGTGCCAAAACACAATAAATACAACACAATATATTGATGTTAAGTCATTATACTTTCTAATTTAATATACGTATTAGGAACACAGATTTAAGTCATCACGAAGTGTTTGTTTGAACATCTATCTTCCATCTTAAAGATATGCAATGAAACCCCTTTAACACAAGTATTGTATTAGCAAATCCTTTCTTTGTTTAGTTGTCAAATAATTTTATAGCCAGTGAAAAAACAAACATAAAGTACTAAAGTCTGGATTATCTTACTACCGGAGATGATGTTGACGCAACCACATGATTCTAGTGTTTAATCACAATATGCTTCCTTATGGCCTTAAAGTGACAGTACTTCTGTAAATAGGATAACTACTTAATATATATACTGTATGAAAGAAGGAATGGAAAGAAGGTATTGTGAGGCATGAATATATTATAGCTTATTGTTTGATATTATAAAACAAAAATAAAGGAATACATTTATACAGATAAAAGTGGAATATTCAGCATTAGACCCATGGTTAGATACTTTGATGTTCTCCATGAATCTGCATTATTTAGTTAATAAATAAATAAAGAAGAGAAATGACTTAAGAAGTATGCATGTCACCATATTCAACGAAGTATCAAAGGAAGTTTTGGTATACTTAGGAACAGTTACTTGACTAGATGAGGAAAGAATATGTAAGACATAATCTGATACTGGGTCGTTACAAGCTTGCAATAAGACAAATCTCATATTTATTGTATTGAGCTATAACTTATTATAATAGACATAGACTGCAAACAGTGAATAGCTTGCAAAATGTTATTATTTCAGACAAACATGTCTAACCTACAAGAATACATTATTAATGGAATTTTTCTGCTGAAAAATCAATGGCTGTAAGGGCACTCGCACTATGAAACTAGCTAAATGAATATTTCATCTGTTTACCATTGTCATTATCAAACTTACAGCTACTATTAATGTTTGGTCATTGAAATGCAATTCTAAATTGATCTGTTTCTTAGAATTGATATTATACGAATGTAAAATAGAAATTTTAAGATCGTGCTCAACACATGCAATACAATTTTTAATGCTATTAGTAATTTAATAACAAACAAACTTTCTATTGAAATTTAAGGTTACATAACAAACATGATATAGAGCTCTGCATGTGTAATTGTTGTATACCATAGCCTGGAGCAGCAGTGTCTATGCTTAGGAATTCATATATATGCAGAACTTGTAGTTCACAAATTTAAACTAATCCATAACAGCGATGACAGGTGTTAGAAATTGTTTAATTCTCTGAGTTTTAAATTGTTACTATTGTAAACAAATTGCACAACACTGACTAAAGTATGCTCTATAAGGCAGTTATGAAATGGACTGGTCATTATATAGATACTCATATAAGATGGAAAGGAAATGGATTATTGAACACATTACATGATAATTTACTTATGTTATATAAATACTTTATAAAAAAGGAATTATACCTGAATCAATGCACATGATGTAATAAATGATAAAACTTAAATGCTTGAAATCTACGCCAGGTTATTCTACAGCAAGCACATCTCTAAATAACTTTGATTGAATTAATCACATAAGTTTGACTTGATCAATTGCAACCTCCAGAATAATATGCAAATGTGCCTCTAATTTTTCATTAATGTTCGGTTCAATTTCTGCAACAAAGGTTAACCTGTCTGAGCTTCTTAGTTCACTCAGGTTGGGAATGTTATACATTCCATGTTTGTTAAAAGATTATTTTGAATATTTGTTCATATGCATGTATAAGGTCTACTATTATACATTTGTTGATTTTTTCTTCTGGCCTCATTCAATTTTTATTTTATATAGTTTAACAGGAAGTAACAGTCTCACCACTGAATTCAATGCATATATGGAGATTATGCAGCAAATAAATGACAAAATATACAGTCATTATTTCAATAAAAACTCTTTAAGTACAACTTAATGAGATGGACATAGTATTACTCTCAATAAATGTAAATGGTTTAAATAATCCTAGGAAAGAATCTAACTTACTTAAATACCTAAAAATAAATAAAGCACACGTGTTTTTTCGACAGGAAACTCAATTTAAAGCTAATGATAATTTCACTTGGGACCCAAGTGACTTCCTAAAGCTATCTAATTCATCATATTGTAAACAAACCAGGGGGTTATTAATACTATGGAAGAAAAATATTATTAATCTGCAAGTTTTATTTAACTATGAAGACAAAGAGGACCTTTTATCAATAGTAATAGTAAGATGTAGTAATAGAATATGGACATTGGTGAACTTGTATTGGCTTCTGGGTATAGGAACTATTAAAAAACACATAGAACTTATTAACAAAACATCTAAAGGTAACTTAATTTTGGGAGGTGATTTTAATTGTATCTTAGATAGCTAAGAGACTACCAACAAAATACCTTTTCATATCACATCTACAGGGAGAACTCTTAAAAAATGGATAGATAACTTGCAGTTATTAGACTCATTTAGTCTTAAGAATGAACGTTCATTACTATTCTCCCATAGTGACTATAGATTTAATACTCAAACAAGAATTGATAAAATATATGTATCTTATGATTTAAAAATTAAAATATCGCATTCTTCTATAATCCCCTGTCCCCTGTCTGACCATAACTCACTTATTCTTAGAATTCAAATGGATTTCAAAAGATTGATAATCATGAAGAGAATTTCAGCATATTTTACTAAATTAAAAGAGTTTAAGCCATGGTTAGATTTGGAAATAAAATATTTCTTGGATGCAAACTATACTAGTGACATAAATAAAGTTATTTTATGGGATTCTCTAAAGACATATCTTTATGGCAAAATTATTTATTGGTGTAATAATAAAGCGAAAGAATGGGAATCAGAGCTAACTAACATTCAAAAACAAATCATAGAAACTAACCTAATGGATTTAGAAGACCCTGTTGTAAAAAAAAGGAGATTGAAAAATTAAATAAAAAATATAATGATATCTTATTGCATAAAACCAATTTGGCCCTAGAAAATTTTTAATTAAATTCTTATTCAATCTCTCCCAAATATAGGCATAATTTAGCTATGAGATTAAAAAGATCTTCCAGTGCAAATAATATTACAAACATAATTCATGTAGGGGATAACAAGAAAAAGTTTCAGATATAAGTGACATTTTGGATGCTTTTAAATTTTATTTCACAAAACATTATAACAATAATGACCCACTTCATAACAATACAAACATATGCCTAGATAACTTTTTAAATAAAATACCAGAGAGCATAAACATGAATATTCAAAAACAAATTATGATAGAATAAATTAATGAGAAAATTGAAATAGGTAAAAATAACAAAGCCCCAGGCACAGATGGAATCATTATGGAAATTTATAAACTATTCCCATCATCTGTCATGACAATACTACAAAAGGCACTAAATGAAATATATTTATAAGGGACAATTCCACCATCATGGAGATACTCATTAATTATACCTATTTTAAAGGAAAATAAAAATCCCACTTCATGTACCTCATATAGACCTATTTTACTCCTTAATAATGACTACAAAATTCTTATGTCTATTCTGGTCAAGAAGATAAAAAAAATCTCTAACTAAAGTCATTAGTGATGACCAAACAGGGTTTATTTACAACAGACGCACCCATGATAACATACATAGAATTGTAATCACTATAGATATTTTAAATAAAGACAAAGCTGAAGCACTAATAGTCACATTATATATTAAAAAAAGCATTTGATTCATTAAATTGGAATTACCTATTCAAAGTTTTACAAATTTATAATTTTCCTACACAATTCATCACTCTAATAAAGAATATATTTAGAGACAAGCTGGCATATGTAAAATCAGGTCCATTCACATTGGAAGCAATTCAAATTACTAAGGGTACCAAACAAGGATGCCCCATGTCTCCAATATTATTTGCCCTAGCAATTTTTTTCCTCTGAGATTCATTCAAATCACAAAATTAAAGGCATTAACATTTATAATAAATTTAACTCCAAAGTAATGTTATTTGCTGATGATATTTTACTTACCTTGTCAAACTCAGATGAGTCTCTATGTGAATTAAACTCTATTGCTGAGAAATTTCATCAGATCTCAGGTCTAAAAATTAATGCTTATAAATTGAATCACATACTATTAAATAATAAAAATAAATCAAATACTAACATAAATCAAATACTTGGTAAACAAGTTTCCTCTTTAGATTATGTAGGGATTGTTTTATGTGAAAACCTAGAACCAACTTTATCTACAAATTACAACAATATTCTGAATACCCTAAAATTATCAATAGGAAAATGGACTAAGCTGTATTTAACCTTTGATGATAGATTACAGTTAATAAAAATGGTCATTCTCCCAAAGGTAAACTACATTACACAAGCTATCCCTATAATTCCTAGCAAAAAAATCTTAAAAGATTTAAATATAATCATTATACGTTTCCTTTGGTACCACAACAAAAACAGAATAAGTTATCCGAACCATATTAAGCCCTGGGAAATGGGAGGTATTAACTTTCCTGATTTAGAAACTTATATCAAAGCATCCATTTTCAAAATGATAGCAAATTGGATAGATCCAAAATTTTCCTCAGCATAGAAAACATTACATACTGTTATTTTTCAAGAGGAATATAAATTAGCAAAAAATATACAACTAAATGATCAGAATAATAAGCTCGGGTGCTTTATTTGTGTTAAATTGCAATACAACTGTACCAAACATACTAATCTAAATTATATCAATTACATCTACAATACTTTTCAGAGTTTTGTAAATAATAACAGTGATATCAAATTATGGTTCCATTTATTAACTCCATTTAAAATCACAAAAAAATTTTTCAACAACATTTCTACAGATACCCTTAACTCATGGAAGAGAAACAACTTCATATGTTGGTATCAATGTATGAAAAATTTAATAGTCTCAGATATGAATCAATTAATTGACACATTTAATTTATCAAGCACTGACTGGCTAGCTCTCAATACACTAATAGCTTATGCAAAGATTTATATAGAACGATAGATAATTCCTCATTTAGTTATATGCCCAAATTTATATTTCATTTATATGGAATAATATATGGAGACTTTAATTGGACAAATTTAATTTCAAACTTATATAAAATTATCACCAGCTATAAAATAAAAGCTAATCAGAAATTTTGGAATTTCATCACTAAAGATCATACATTATTGTTATCAAATGAGACCAAAAAAAAGATATATTATATTCTATAAAGTTAACCTCAAATATACAATGTTGGGAAATCTTTGCATGGAAGCTGCTTCACTGAGCCTTTTACACTCCAAGTAAATTAGCTAAATTTAATAACATGAATGAAACATTATATTGGAGGTGTTCATTAAAATGTAATGCAGATTGGTCTCATATTATGTATAAATGTTCTTATATAAAGACATTTTGGGAAGATATTGGTGAATTTTTGCAAGCCATTTATACTGATTCTTTTATTTTGTCAAAGTTATTAATTCTCCTGAATATATATGAAGCCACTGCAATGAAAAGGAAATACTGGTATCTTCTTTGGACTATATTGGCAGTATCAAAAACATGTATCACAAGAAAATGGAACTCAACTATCGGTCCAACTTTCGACGATTTTCTAATTCTACTGAAAGAGGTAGCTTTGTTAAATCAAATTTAAGGAAATGAGAATCTTTCCTAGGAAATGGACCAACAATCCTTAGGAGAAAGTTCTCTCCCTAAATGAAACACTCAAGATGGTCACAAATTAACCTACATAAGAAGAGAAGTCACAAGGAATCATAATTTATCTGTCCAACTGTTTGTTTAATAATGTATAGGGTCTGTATATGCAATAATGATTTGTACTTCTTATATACAACTGACTTGAGGGCTATGTACATTTGTAAATAGTTATTTAACTTAAATATTTGATTTACAAAATCCATTAACTATTGTTTGTAAAAAATTCTTTCAATAAAATTATTTGAACAAAAAAAAAAAGAATGCTTGCAATGAGTGCAGTTTCATGTTTAGACTCCAAGGATTTAGCAGCATGACCTTTAATTTGGATTTTGTTGAAATTTTTATGTTGGTAGTTTTAACCTTATCACTTTTTGTAAAAAAGGCACTATGGGGGAGGCAAGTGCCTTTGCCAGAAGCTTGAAGCCAAAGTGAGGCAGATGCAGGCCATCTCTGGCAAAGCATCATGGTCTGTCAATCATATCTTCCCAGACTATCAGATACTGGATCCCCTGGAATGACACCAGAAACCAAGCCAATTGTTAAAGTCAATCATTTTCTGTTTGTATTAAGGCATCATTCTCGGTGATGGCAGAATGCTGCTTAAGGCTAGGGGCATACCTTCCTGGGACACATATTCAGCGAGTTCAATTATGTCTCTCTTCATATAGTCCAGGGAGGTACATCTCAAATCATTCACAGCAACATGGACTATGACAGACTCATAACAGTAGCTGTTGTTGAGAGACCTGAGTGCATGTGTGATATGGCAGATACTGGACCCTAACCGACAACTAACCATTACTATCTCCTTATGCAGCCTTGTGAGAGGCACATCTGTGTGTCTCACAATGGAGTCTCCTATGACTAATATGTTGGGTTTATGGTTAGGCCTTAGGGCTTGTGAGACATAGGTGTGTGAACTATGCATGGTATGTGGTGTGGAGGGCTGTGGAGATCGGGCAGGTTTTTGCCTTGGATGTTTTTGTCTCGGAGGTCTCATTTGTTTGGGTATGTTTTTGTTGAGGACCTCCACATAAGTGGGTGTGGTTGTGTAGGTGTCAGTGGTGTTTGAGGTTTAGTGATTGTTTTGACAACCTTCTCAGTGCCAGATGCACTGGCTTGTGAGGAAGAGAACATGGACTCTAGGTTCCAAATGTAATTGCATCTCTCAGAAATTGTGCTCCTAGGTGGTAGTATTAGGTGGTGTTTGTATACATAAGGCAGTTGCTACACTGTCTCAGGATGCCCATATCAACCAGACTGGCAGGAGAAACTGTAGGAAATTGTCCATCCATATTTTTCAGAATCTGAGAGAGAAGGCCAGGGAGAGCTAAGGAGTTAGCCTAAAGACAAGTGCTTAAACCAAAACTAAGAGGCTTAGAATAACACTTAACAATTTAAACAGGCTATAAACAAGCAGTAACAAATGCAACAGAAAAGATGCAATTGAACAGTTTAGAAAACAAGCCACAGCAAGTAGCAGAAAAAGCAAGATGAAGTAATGGAGCAGGAGGAGTAAACACAAATACAGTAAAAGAAGCTGAAGAAAGTTTTTTTTTTGTTAGTAAAGTGGAAAGGGAGAGAGGAGGAACAGAAGAAAATTTAAAGTTAAGAAACTAAGGATTTTCACCTTCCCAAATGATCTCTGTATTAGGTTAGACAGAATGAGCTAATGAGTTGGGACTAGGAGGAGCGTCCCTTATCAAATTTACAGTAGGGGTGGGCAACAGCAAAAGCCACAAACTATAAGAACACAACAGCAATTGGGTGTCAGGGTAGGAGAAAAGAAAAATTCAACTACAGATCAGCAAATATATAAATGGAGACAAAGAAAAGTAAATAATTCAGTCAAACAAATAAATAAAAGCAGTGCAGTAAACTAGTGCAGAACTGTTACACAAATAAATAAAAAACATTGCAGTACTGATAAGCACATAAATACATACAGTGCAGTGCTGATAAGAAACACTGAACAATTAGATAAAGTACAAAAAATATACTTATGTAACTCTGTAATTTAGATTGTTTAAGAAGCACTCTCCATCAGGCATAAATGGAGCTCTAGCAGGATGAGCAGGAATTCACTCAGATGTAATACTTTTATACCAGCAAGATAAAAGATCCTTCCAAAGCCACACCCTGAGACAAACAGATAACACAGAAGCTGTTTGACCAGTTTTACCTCTCTGGACTGAGTAGACCATAAACTCCCAGTAGGTGCAGGCAACAGTAAAAGCCACCAACTTTAAGAACACAACAGCAGGTTGGGTGGGGAAAAACAAATATTCAACCACAGATCAGCAAATATCAATGGAGACAATTCCAGAGTATTTTCTTGTTTTACCAATGTAGAGTTATGCTTTTTGCTAATATAGATTGAGCTCCTTCACCTTTCGTCCCTGTCTGTGCAGTTGATGGTTTAAATGTGTGGAGGCTCTGAAGCCTTGCACTTCAAGAGTACTTTCTGCAGATTTAAACCATGTCTTGGCAATGGCACAAATGTCTGTATTGTCAGAGTATGAAGAGATTGTAAGGTGTAGAGTTTCTCATTTAGGCTCCTAGCAGTAAGCATTAATACATTTAGGTTTCCTTATGTTTTATTTGCTATGTCAGTAGGTTGGTCAATATGGAAATGCCAACAAAGGCTCTATGGGCATAGATAAAGATTTAGCTATTATTCAGAAGCCTAGAGGAGACAGGTGCAGACCATCCTTTGCAAAGCAACGTGGTTTGCTAGCCATGTCCTCCCATGCTGACAAGTACTGACTCCCCCCTAGAAAGACTCCAGAAATTAAGCCAATCATTGTAGTCAATCATCTTTTGCTCATAATATGGTGTAATCCTTGGTGAAGGTAGTATGCTGCTCAGTGCAAAGCACAAACCTGCCTGTGAAACATATTCAGAGTGATCAGCAATGTTTCTCTTCAAATAATCCAGTAAAGTACATCTCATGTCATTAATGCCCACATGGACTATGATAGAATCAAACTGGTACCTGTGGTGTAATGGCTTAAATGTGTGCATAATGTGGTGGATCCTGGATCCTGGCTCCAGATAAGCAATTAACCCTTATCTTCTTACTCATTCTGGTGAGCTGGGCATCTGTGTGTCAAGCAATGGAGTCCACTGTGACAAGAGTCCTGGGTAATGTGTTGGCTTGCCTTATGGGCTTTGCTCTTATGGCTCTACTACGTATAGGCATATTTGTGGTGTATGGTGTTGCTTCTGGTGAGTGCTTTTACTTTCTCTTTGGATCACCAAATAATTATTATAAAAATGTGTAGCATGCCTTTATTTATGATGTGGGTAAGTACAGAAGCCTACTAAATAAAGCAAAGAAGCTGGAATGGAACACTGCCTGAGGTTTACCTTGTGTACTGTGCATGCCTCATATATTAACCAAATATATCAAGCTTAATTTATAACAAGTTTGTTTATTTGTTTGCTTGTGTTTTAGCATGTTTTACTCCTCATGCATCATAGTATGGTACCCCTTACCCTAGTGTTCCACATCCATCACTGTGTCTGCCAGATTCTCTTAACACTTCCAAATTTCCTTTGCTGTAAACTGGGGTCAATATGGATCCAAAGAATGCCCTTACAAGAGCAACCTGAATAACTGGATGGGAAACCGAAAATACACTCCTGGGATTCCACCTGTGTCCCTGCTGGACAGGGGCTTTGGGTGCCGACTTGTTTAAGCATGGGCTAAACTCTTGGCTAGGCTTATAAGGGCCTCAGGGCCATTAGCCTAGTAACTTCCTATGATCCTACAATCCTCTGGAAGGACTTGGCCATCATACCATCCACCAAAAAAAAAAAAAAAACAAATATGGTATATTTCAGACTCCCTCTTCTCAGCCTTTGCCTTCCATTGGTAAAGAGAGTCAAGGCAGCACCATCTCATACCATTGTTCCAATATCATATCTGCTCTCTATAATGGATGATGATGGCTGCATCATTCCTCATGTCTGCAAGTTTATACCAGCCATCAGTCATCCTCAGTGGGCTATCATGCTTGCCTAGCAGCCTTTGGCTAAGGTTACTCTGCAGTAAGAAGTAGAAAATCTTGCTCTCCCCGGTACATTGTGTTGGAGTACTACATTCCACAATACCTAAAGTAGTCATGTCCACCCACACTGCTCCATTCAATGAGCAAAATGACAACCCATTGTACACAGACACAAGTTTATTGTGCAATGTAGTACTGTGCATTGCTATTCTCTGTTATCAATACTGCACTGTGATGTTAACAATTGATATAGTATTACCATGAGATACTAGAAGAGTCATACCTGGCAAATTGGGCACCTGGTGCTCCTCTCCAATCTGGTGTCCCTTAACATAAAGCTGAGGAGCAAGGAAAGTTCTTTTTCTGATCTAGTGCTAAGGAGGAGTGCAAGGTCCTAAAGCTCCATACTTCACGGGTCTACTTTAGCTCAGCGAACGATCAGATGATTGAACACTGTTAGGTCGAACATTAAGTGTCGAACCGACAAAATAGCGAACAGCCGGAACAGAGAATTTTTCCCGAGGGAAATAAATTGCTGGGCCGGCTGTCCGGGTTATGCCATTTCCTCCACTGTAGTGCAATCTCGGAGTTGGTATATTTAAGTAGAGGGGGTGTGGGGGGGTCAAAGCCCCCCACTTTATTTAGTGTTTAGTGAGTTTTTTTTTTTTTTTTTTTTTGGGAACAGCGAGGTTTTCCCTGGGGGAAAAAAACTGTTCTGGTTGTTCACTGTTTTGAGTATTCAAGATTTAGGGGTCGATATAAGAATGTTCGATCATCTGATCATTCGTTATTATAATATAGACCCTACCTCACATTCTGTGAAGGACATGTGAGTAGCAAAAATTAATAAAAATGGATTTGCAGATTGCTCCTTATTAGCATCTTGTACTCAGGGCAGCTGCCCCTTTGCCCAACCCTAGTTTCTCTTCTGACTAGACACATATACATGCATACATGCCAGAGCATACTGATCACATGCCTTGTGGTCACCATGATGTGCAAAGTTAGTGCCACCTTGCTTGAATGGCACATTGTACTCTGAAGGTGATTCACAGACAGTGGCACTTCCTGACTTTGTATGCATACCTGCCATACTAACACACTAATATTAGCACAGTATAAAGTATTAACTCCATTTCATGCAGCACTGCATAGAACCATACAACTTTAAAGTATAGGAATTTCAGTAAACAATTCTGTAGATTTGGAGATTTACTAGAAGTCCAAGGCAAAAGAAACAAACTGCTACCAAGCTAGCAAAGCTCCTTCTTCCAAACAGCAGGGCTGAACACCTCAAATAAACACAGCCAAAGTGATAAAACTCATCGGAAATGAACACAGCTGAAATAGCCAGACTCACTGAAGCCAGTCGTTCAAAATTCCAAAGGAACAAAAAACTTCCTATGAATATATAATTATGAATTCATGGGACAGGATCACTTTTAGTTAGAAGGAAGTTTTTTGTTCCTGTTCCTTTAAGGTAATTGGGGGGCGTGTTTTGTAATAGATTTCTGCTTGCAATGGTTTTAAATGTGGTAGTGCTCAGGCGCGAGATGTTTTTTAAATCTGAAGAAGTTGGTGCAGGGCACCAACGAAAAGCAGAATCGTGGTGATTAATAAAATTGAAATTGTTCGTTTATTGGCATCTTGCTTGCTTACCCTTTGGAATTTTGAAAGACCTGCTTCAGTGAGTCTGGCTATTTCAGCTGTGTACATTTCCGATGAGTTTCATCACTTTGGCTGTGTTTATTTGAGGTGTTCAGCCCTGCTGTTTGGAAGAAGGAGCTTTGCTAGCTTGGTAGCGATTTGGAGATTTAGTTACTGAAGAAATCTTGCCTGTTATTCTACTTCAGTAAGAGCAATAAACCCTGTGGTGGAACTCAGTGACTGTAATGCAGATGTAATATTCAGTGAGCAATTGGGAATCCATAACACTGGCATGGCACTGTATTATCTGACTGTGGTTTTATTGGGGGAAAACTGTGCACACTGAAGCCTTAAGAAGAAAATGCCACAAAAGGTATCACATTTCAGGATCCCACATAGAAACATGGCTACAACGCAGCAGTAACTGTAGCTGATATCCAGGTTCATAAAGGAGGGGGGGCTGTAAAATACGGGTCTATATTATAACATTGAAGTCTTAAAACTTTGAATGTTATAATATCAAACCCATTAGATCAGAACACCAGAAAACCAAATAGTCAGAATAACGAATTTTTTCCCAGGGAAAAAATTTGCTGTTCCAACAAACATGCACACAACACAAGCACACCAAAATAAATAATCCACACACATACACGTCACAAAACCCTACACTAAACCAGACATACACCACTAGCTATCAACTTACCTTAACCCAACCCTAACCCTAAGGTCCCTAACTACCGCACACTCACCTTACCTGTTCCCTAACCCTAAAGTCCCTATCGCACACTCACCTTACCCACTCCCTAACCCTAAAGTCCCTATCGCACACTCACCTTACCCACTCTATAACCCTAAGGTCTCTATCGCACACTCACCTTCATTCACACACTTACCTTAACCCGGTCCGTAACCTTCACTCCACAGTTGAGGAAAAAGCAAAGCTGCAGAAACAGCCCACCGAATATTTCCCTAGGAAAGTATTCAGTGTGCTGCAGCTTCACTATTTCAAGCATTCACCTAATAGGGTTCAATATTATAACATTCAAAGTTTTAAGACTTTGATGTTATAATATAGACCCGTAAAATACATGGAAGAGTGTCTGGGTGCTGTTTAGGATCAATACATGGCATTCTCCATCAGGGTCGATGCATCCTGTCACCGACTGCATCAAGCCCTTTATAGCTACCCAACACTGTGAACACTAGCAATGGAACTACTGTGGCGGAATCATGCCACCACCATTGTAGAATGTCATCACTCACGTCCCATAAGCTCCCAGTGTGCCTGGATGCTATGTCACTGTGTCCTGGCACTTGTGCAAGTTATAATGACTGTGCTAGCCCCCCCCCAGTCTGCACGGGTATGGTAATATCTGATGCACAGTATAGCAAGCCATGCCCTGTCCTTCATATCCTAGATGTAATTTCATAGCTTCATAGGTATAGGCTAATGAACACCAGGCATATTATATGTGGCCTCTCCCAGCACTCATGGAAGCTATGTGTTTAGACATGCTTATCTAGCATGTGTGTGCACCTGACGACCATGTAACTCTTGCTCTATTTTTTATTTGATAGTTTATATGAGATGAGTTTTAGATAAAATGACATACGCCAATACACACACACAAACACACACACCCAATTGTGTATAATGTGTGCACATGCGCACACGCACGTGTCTGTGTGTGTGTGTGTGTGTGTGTGTGTGTGTGTGTGTGTGTGTGTGTGTGTGTGTGTGTGTGAGTGTGTGCGCATCATAGCTCTCAACTTCTTAGAGCAAGAAATCTGGACAAGGCTATGAATAATGGGGGGGGGGGGACAAATGTACAAAAATAGGAACACTTTTTAAATATTGCTCTTAAAAACTGAGAAAGTTACAGATTTTGCATTAGCATGAATATTCTGACTTTAGTCCTTAATGATTTGCCAGTGATTTTCCAGAAATCTACAATTTTATCAGAAATGGACCAAAAATATGAGTCAAAAATCTGAACATTCTGCAAAAATCTTGACAGTTGTGTCTTTGTGTTTGTGTAAGAGTATACAGAATGTACTTGTTACCCCACAGGATCCACTATGCCACCCTGCACTTTGGTTAAATGACTTGTTCAGATTCACAGACTGATAGACAAATAGAGAATCATGCAATGAAAGTTGGGATTGCAGAATGATGTTTATTGCAAAGTCGTAATCTTAATCCTTTGTAGTAAACGAGCATTCAATGCAAACACATGTATATATATATATATATATATATATATATATATATATATATATATATATATATATTTATTTTACATTTGATGACCGGGGGAAGTCTGGCTGGACACAAAGGCCCCTTTTCAGCGGAGGCAAGGGAAAAGATCTACTACATGCAGTACAAACAAAATCTTTTAAATTATAGAATATCAAGAATGTCAGAAAGAATACAATTAAAATAAATTTTACAATGTCAAAATACATAAGATAGCAACTATATATAAAGTAGTAAGTCTTCTTATACTAATTATATTCTATACAGATATAGTTAAATAACTATGCAGTAGGATTGATATGTGTGTGTGTATGCAGTGCAAACAAAATCTTTTAAATTATAGAATATCAAGAATGTCAGAATGAATACAATTAAAATAAATTTTTACAATGTCAAAATACATAAGATAGCAACTATATATAAAGTAGTAAGTCTTCTTATACTAATTATATTCTATACAGATATAGTTAAATAACTATGCAGTAGGACTGATATGTGTGTGTGTATGGGTGTGCTCACATATGTGTGTGTGTGTGTGTGTGTGTGTGTGTGTGTGTGTGTGTGTGTGTGTGTGTGTGTGTGTGTGTGTCAGTGTGTGTGTCAGTGTGTGTGTCAGTGTGTGTGTGTGTGTGTGTGTGTGTGTGTGTGTGTGTGTGTGTGTGTGTCTGTGTGTGTCTGTGTGTGTGTGTGTGTGTGTGTGTGTGTGTGTGTGTGCGTGTGGTGTGTGTGTGTGGTGTGTGTGTGTGGTGGTGTGTGTGTGTGTGTATGGGTGGGTGTATGGGTGGGTGTATGGGTGTGTGAGTGTGTATATTTGAGTGCATACATAGGTTAATTATAGTGATATGTGTGTATGCGTTTTTTTCATGCACCCCTGTCCACTTGAATTTATATTATTTATTCCTATATAATCATTCAGGTATACACTCATTTATATCAATTATTATGCATCTATATGTAATGCTTCTGATAAAAAAGAAAACAGGGTTTCCCAAGTGATTCAATCTGTCTTATTCAAATGAATAAATGAAAATCAGCATTTTGTGCCTAACAACTGACTGCAGTTGAAATCGCTTAACAGTAGTGTTCCAAAATGTATGTAATTTCTGAGCAGAACAGACTGTGCCAGATCTTTCTTCTAATATAATGCATCCTTTGTCACCAAACTGACTAAAGATCATCGTCCATCAATTGTGTTGTCCTGTATGAGACTCTCAAATGGTAACAACAGAAATCCAGCACAGTAAAATTAATTTCCATGTTAGATCTATGGTCTCAATTTCAAGGCAAGGTGATATGCATAATTTCTGATGTAGTTGTCTATTCAAATGCTTGCATATATGCTGATACTCTCAGAAAATATTTGAAAAAACAAGGAATGTATTTAATATGGCAGTCTATAGCATCATTACTAATGTGTTTGATCCTTGTACTGCATGCAAGTAAAGCAATGGTTTTGGAACACGTTAAACGATAGTCCTTTGCTCTGTGCTTCAGCAGAGCACTAGTTTCGTTTTGCAGAACAGCACTTTTCATTTAAGATTTACCAGTGAATGATGTCTGATTCCAGGGTAAACATGCCATCTTACAATTGGACCCATTAAAATTAAGCCTTTTGACAACACTTGTCCTTAAACTATATTCCATGCTTTTGGCAAGACCTATCCTTAAGCTGTAGTCCATGCTTTTGGCAACACCTGTCCCTAAGATGTAGTCCATGCTTTTCGTAACACCCATCCTTAAACTATATTCCATGCTTTTGGCAATACCTGTCCTTAAGCTGTAGTCCATGCTTTTGGCAACACCTGTCCCTAAGATGTAGTCCATGCTTTTGGCAACACCAGTCCTTAACTTGTGGTCTATGCTTTTGGCAATACTTGTCCTTAAGCTGTAGTCCATGCTTTTGGCAACACCTGTCCCTAAGATGTAGTCCATGCTTTTCGTAACACCCATCCTTAAACTATATTCCATGCTTTTGGCAATACCTGTCCTTAAGCTGTAGTCCATGCTTTTGGCAACACCTGTCCCTAAGATGTAGTCCATGCTTTTGGCAACACCAGTCCTTAACTTGTGGTCTATGCTTTTGGCAATACCTGTCCTTAAGCTGTAGTCCATGCTTTTGGCAACACCTGTCCCTAAGATGTAGTCCATGCTTTTGGCAACACCAGTCCTTAACTTGTGGTCTATGCTTTTGGCAATACCTGTCCTTAAGCTGTAGTCCATGCTTTTGCCTACATTTGTCCTACGTGGTAGAATATTACTTTATAGAGTCTACCATCAGATATGACAATACAAGAGAGAACAGCAACATAGATTCAAGTCATCATTAGTTTTAGAGACAATTTAGTGAAGGATTTTTTTTCCTTGCAAAACTTTGTTTTTGTCTGCCTAAATTAAGACTTAAAGATTAAAGGAAGGAAATTAGTTGAAACTTTCTGTCATGGGCCAAAAAAAAAAAAACATGAATACAAGGAATCTCCATATCTATTTACGAACTTGGAAACATGATAGCTTATTTAAATGATTTTAGGGGGTTGCTTCCAGTGACTAATTCTTGAAGTCCCACAGTACATCGACACCTGGCGGTTAAGAAGATTGTTGTGTTCAAAATGAACATAAAAGGTCGCCTTTGAGGCAATGTCTTGTACAAACATAATCATCTAGATAAAAAATTACAGGCTTAATGCTGAGAATAGTCAAAGTTCCTCAAGCACTGTTTTTCTGAATGCTTTTTCTTCTGCACCTGACTCCAGTGCTTGACAGTTTAATTACTAGGATGCAGGGATGGAAAAAGGGACTTGCTTGGCTTTGACTCCCACCTATTAAACATTTGCTTGGAAATGCAGCTGCAGCAAAAATACCAGTGTTGGAAGTGAAAAAAAAAGACATAGAGGAGAAGAAAAAAAAAAGAAAAAAGAAGATTGTTAAACTTAATATTCTTGTTGCCTTTAATCTTATTTTTTTTCTTTTTAAAGAAGCAGTGTATACTGCCTTTGTTGCTCATAAGTTTGGTTTTATTTCTCTGTATTGGTTTTGGAATGTTATTACTTCTGCTGTTTTCATTCGCTAAGGTTAGGTGCACGAATAACTATTTAGTCTTATCACTCATTTCAGGTTGCAGATGTCCAAATTCTTATTTTAGAACAGCAGTTTACTTTTGTACTTCTTAAAGCAATTACCCAAATGTTAAAATGCGGATTTAAGCACCACTAAATTACTAGGAACACATTACTCCTTAAACTGTATTCAGCTAGCAGCTGTCTGGTCTACTGCATTCACAGTAACCTTTTATTAAGGACACTTCCATTAGAATAAATGCCACATACAAAAGAAAGAAATATATAGGCCATACTATTTATAGTGTCAGAAAAGAAAACATTTTATGGTGTCATTCTTGACTTTATGTGAGTGCGAATGAGACTGCAGCCTTAAAGGAAAACAAGGTTAACCTGTTAGATCACAATATTTCTATGTCCTTACTATTAGGTGCATAGCGCTTTGGTTTCAGGAAAAGATAGACCCTGATCATTTTTTTGTCACTAGAGCTCTTCAGTAGTGCAGCAATGCAAAATGCTTCTTATAAACTTAGGTTATTTATTTATTTTCTTATTTTTGTATAATGAAAAAGGGTGATCTGTACAACTTTGTTGTATGTTACCTACTGTAGCTTGGATTTTTTTTCAATATTATAAATTCTGTTGCATCTCTCATGCATGACAAAATTTGTGGATTTGTTTATGTACATTATTGATTCTCACACTGTGTACAAGTAATAATTTTCATGTTTTTTATGAGTAAAGCCTAGTAGAGTCTATGTGAAAATGCCAGTAGTGAGGTTATATCAACTATATTGCTGTGGGAGCTCTTTAAAACTATTTTGATAACAACCTTATCAAAGCACTAAGTTTATATTTCTTACTGATGGCATTTGCTCTTTGTGCTGCTGTTAATGGAATTTTGTAGATGATAAGATATCACCTAATATATGTTAAGAAAAGCAAGAGGTTAGGAAGCTATGTCTTTTCAATGGTGAGATAAAGTGAAGGAGTAGGGAATAGTAATATATTTAGCATTCGTAAACAGACACCTCACCAGTGTGTGGAATTCTGTGTCATTCTATTTGGTAAGGATGCAAAATAACCTATGCCTAGTGTGAACATACAAGTAAATCCCCTCCCTGAGGGTGCAATTTATGTATAAAAAAATGTAAATGCAATGATTTTGAGCCCTCTGTTATGACTTTTGATGGTCAGTACTATGATTGGGGGGGGGGGCAGGTTGTGAGATATGCTGGTATTCTCCAAAATATATAGTCACTTGTCCAATTCCTACAGTGTAAAACTCCCTTGTTCCTGATATTAAGAACAGCACAGATACTAAATAGCATGTGCTGTGTAGCTGTAGGAATAGTTTAAGTCTAAACTTCAAGTCTATCTCAAAGCTGAGGCCTGTTGGGATTGAGTCTCATCAAGGATATTGACTAGACTTAAAATTGCTTGCAAGGGCAGTTAGTGTAGTATGAACCTATGATCTATCTATACTTGGAGAATTATCTTTAATTGTACCTACCTAATCATGAGTATTGTGTCTCTCTGTCTAAGTTAATATATGATTGCTAAATAGTAATTAACATTTCTGCTTTATTTAAACACATTTTTGTTTTGCCATCTCAATTGTTTGACTAATCCATTTTGTCATTATTAACATCTTTTTAGAACCTATATCATTGAATAACCTTGTTTTCAATGTTACCTGCTTGTCTCTTTTCTTGCACAGAATACCTTTCTACTGTTCTCTTCCAAAGACTGGTAGTGTGCCTGTTCACATTATAACTTGCATCTTCATTCTTGCTGCCTTACACACTGACTTTCCATTTCCTGCCTTATGCTAAGGTATGTCTGGCTTTACATATACTGGCTACAAGGAACTTTCAGTTACCGACAGGGGAGATGTGTGCAGAGGGACATATGTTACCACAGAGGAGAAGAGAAAGCCAGCACTATTCAGGATTTCTATGGAATAGTCCTTTTCCTTGTGGTGCTGGAGGCAATAGACAGCACCATCACTGAAATAAAAGACATCTGGTGGGCTGGGAAAAAGGCATGTGAATTGCAAAGGGTATCACTCCATCAGTTGCCAGGTGGTGTGTAATTCACAGTGTTGAATTTACAATCTATCTGCAGGCCACCCAGGCAATTACAATGACTCCCACATATGGCACATGTGCACCCTATCACAAATGTGGAACATCACTGAGCATGTGTTTGGCTGGCTGAAAGCATGCTCGCACTGGTCAGATGTTTCTGGTGATGCTCTACAGTATGACCATAGAAGGTATGTTAAGATTTTTTTTTGTGTTTGCAATGTTGTACAACTTGACAATGAGGAAGCAGCTGCAGCAAGGCACCTTTATGCAGGAGGAACATCTCCTGGCACATGACGGTAGTAGAGGAACAGTCAGATGCAGATTCAATGCAGGACCCCCCCCCCAAAAAAAAAAGTGATGGACATGTTAGATAGAGTTGGGCATAGTATACTGTGGCACTGGCAAAGAAACATAGATTTGCACATAACTCTGAGTCAAGAGAAATGCATACACTACAGTAAAAGTGATGAGAGCAGACCCAATACCAAACAGTGCTTACTCAAGCATAGGCTGGCAACACTGTGCATGAGACATAGGCTACCCAAGTAATAAAGTACAAAGGGTGGGGCCCAGTTATCATCATTTACACTGGTGGAGGAGGAAACATGACTGCACAATGTTTTCCCCAAGAACAAGTGTGAGTGCCGTACAAACTGAAAATTTTTAAATATACTGTGTGTCGGTGGTGGATCTGCAAAAATTTTGTGAAAGGGCCATTGTCACTGGCTGTCTGTGTGTGAGACACTAAGGGATATAGCGGTGTGATATAGTGGTGTGCAAGTGGAAATGCTAAGTTACACCCTCAGTAGTAACTGCTACACTGCGGCTTAATCTAATTTTCAGGTGCAGGTCATGCATGCATGCATGGATGATATCTGGACACCCAGTGCATGTCCATGGGAGCTACATGTTCCAGAAATGTTGCCAATAGTTACACAGCCTTGAAGATATGTAGGTGTGCTGCTTGACCTTGAGTAATGTGAATCACCGGATGTGACACTGCTGTGAGCTCCACTGCCTCAGGGATGCCCTTTCCTGGCCAGATTCATGTCCACACTTGATGTCACTGTAGAAGACATGGCATTGTATGACCATCACTTTGGCCTGCTCTTTCCACAATGGTACTATCAGTAGAAGCAGAAGTTGAGCAGCTCCATAAACCAGCCCTGGCAGATGGCAGGGTCGCACGTGAGGACCAAACGTGTGCCAACAGATGATTAATCCAGTAAAAAATATCACAAATACAGGATATGTATTCCTGCACATGCACTGAGTTAAGTACACCTATTGATACAGTTAGTTTTGGGAGGAGGGTGGTAATCATGATATCTATGACACAAGTACTTAGACCCTCTTGGTCATAATGACACCCATTGAAACTTCTGGTAGACAGCAATGGCTGGGCCACAGAGAGTGACACACTGCCTTAAGTTCATGTTTGTTTGAGTGTATGTGTGTGTGTGTGTGTGTGTGTGTGTGTGTGTGTGTGTGTGTGTGTGTGTGTGTGTGTGTGTGTGTGTGTGTGTGTGTGTGTGTGTGTGTGTACCTGCCCAAGCTGTCCTTCATGCATGGTGAGTGTGTTCTGAGTGGTTTTCACATGCACAGCGGCTGTATCTATTTGCTTGAATAGGAGATCTAGTCTGCACACCTTTTGTGTCCAACACTAACGTTGAACTCCATGACTATGGCAGCTGCTCACCACCATCACTGACAGAGTTGAACCTCTCTCCAACATCAAAGTACGGAAGTTCCATTTTGATGGAGCTGGTAAGTCTATCACCTGTAAAGATACAAAGGCCTAATACCTCTACTTTACACCCAGTGCAGAATGACAAGGCATAGAAAATAGTGACAATAATGGGCAATATAGCTTATATTGCAGGTGCCCTTGACACTTGTTTCTGTGATGTACCCAATGCAAAGAAACACAAGAAATCTGTGTCATGTTTAGCAGTAAAGACATCAAACCAAATCATGCATGTAGTAATAGACATACTCCACTATGCACCTGGAGCATCTTAAATTGATACTTGAGGGGCACCCTGTAACTGAGCCCCCCACTATGGGATCTTGATGGCCTTGATACCCGATGCAGAAACAACAGAAACTCCTTCATCACTGTAAGTGGTAGTTTAACTGATGACCTGCTTCCCATTGCCATACCTTCCTATGTAATGACTTCCTAACTATAACACCATTACAAAATGTATTCAATTAAATGGTTGGTTTGAGCATTTAATTTCAGTGGATTCCTATGTAAGGTACAAAGCATGATTTCCAGAGTCATTAATAATGTCAGTAGCCCTATGTTTGACTTGCTTATAGTTGTGGTTAGACACAGAGAACATTAATAACTGCTACAATATTCTCCAAAGCATGGTCATGTTTGTGTCAGTTAGCACTCTCCTGCCCAAACAGCTGTCAGCCATAAAAACAGAGGGCTGCACCAAGACTTCAGTCTCCATATGGGAGAACTTGCTTTCCCTTGCTTTTTCATTACTAGGTTCATAGGTTCATAAGCTCACAGGAGGTTACTAGGCTAGCATCCCTAGAGCCTTTACAAGCCTAGCCATGTTAATTCCAAATATCCCCATTTGTTCTTTTTTGGGTAGTTCACAGAATTAATTTATGAACAGAGTGGGTCTGTGACCAACACAGCTACCCTGTTCCTGAAGGATAATGGTGCCACCGCAAGGGTGAATTTGCAGTCTCCCATCCAATTATCTAAGCTGCATTTGAATAGGGTCAATGAGGAGCTCTGTTTTATGTGAATAGGAAGTCTATTCCAGAGAAGTGGCAGTCTCTGGGAGACATATCTGTCTCTCCAGCATGTTCTGTTCATGTCACAGGCTAGGTTGAGATCCCTAGAGTGAGTGACTCTTGAGCCATTTAACTTGCTGATGTGCAGGATTTCTGTTAGGGCAGGGGTGGACATTGCCCTATAGTCCAGGCAAAAGTCAACTCTCAGCAGTCTATAGGATATGATACAGAGTAAAGTGACAGGGCCTTCAGCCTGCCCACATAGGTCATGGTTTGGATGCCCTGTATTTTCTTAATGAGAAACCTCTCAGGCCTCTCCAGATGCTGCAGATGTATGGTGAGATACATGCAAAAGGGTGCATTATACTATTTTAGTGGTCTGATGAGAGTCAAGTACGGTGGAGTTCTAACATCCCTTGACCTGGATGTTATGCCCTTGCTTTTTAGGTGCTCTACATAGAAGGCTTTCCTTACACTGTAGAAACTTCGTGGTCAAATTTCAGATTACTAACAACCTGGGCCGGATTCACAAAGGCTTGCATGGAGTCTAAGAGTAGAGTAAGACTCCATGCAGCCAACATGTCCGCCGAGCGATCTAGGAACAGCTGGTAGGGGCATGCAACAGAGTGCCTAAAACAACTGTTACACGGACAGGGCTATGATATGCAAATTACCTCAATTGCAGCCGGAAGCTATGCAAATGAGGTAAATTTGCGATCCAGGATACCCGAACCTGTCCGAGTAAGAGTAGTGTTATTTGCAGAAATGTACTCCATTGACAACTGAGTACTGTTCTGCAAATAGAAAAACGGAGCCGTGACAGGTCCAAAAAAGGATGCATCCAGTTGAGGAAGCATGCCAATGGCCAAAAATACGGCCATTGGCAATGTTCACCGATGCAAAATAAAAATAAAAGAATTTTTTTTATCCCAATCGCCGATGTTTAAGCGTAACACAGCACCGCGCAAACAGATTGCGCTGGGTAAAGCGCTATTTAGCTATGGGCAACTACATTGCACTGGGTAAAGTGCTGCTTAACTACGCACAACTATATTGTGCTGGGTAAAGAGCTGCTTAACTACAGACAACTATATTGCGCTGGGTAAAGCGTTGCTTAACTGCGGGCAATTATATGTCAAATTCCTTTATAAATGTACATTTTGTTCACTGATACATAGGCCATTTCAATGCTTTTTAGTAAAAGTTTAATCATATATGTCAGGAATTATTTCATATACTAATTTTGAACATAAAATAAGAAGGGGAGTGGCGGGACTTGAACCGTGAATGCCTCCTCTTTGTGTGAATGCTCTACCACTATGCTATTGCTATTTGGTGTAATTTGCATAAACATTCCTTATTATGCTCTTCCATGTCGTGATTGCTGACTGCAGCTAAGCAATGGGCACACCCGAACACACGCGCAAATACAGGCAGCTATATTGGGAATTAGAAAAAAAAATTAATGTTTTACTTTTTATAACTGTGCCAGGGGTTTACAATGTCAAGGAGTGTGGTGTTGGGTACATGGACATTTGAGCGTACTTGCTCTTGTGTGTTGACATTTTGCATTTCAGACACTTGCAGGGGCGTGGACCTTTAGACTGCTTGGCAGTCGGACATGCCCCCTGCTTTCCTGCACGGTCCGTGTTAGACTTGGGGTAGAGTCAGCATGCCCTCATGAATATTCATGGAATGCTGATGTCATACCATTCAACTGCAGCCTCTGAGTAAGACTTATTTAGTCTTACACAGAGGATTTGTGAATCCGGGGGCCTGTGTTTCTAAGTATCACACCACTGAGTTGGAACTCAGGGGGGTGCTGTCAATACTGTAATTTGTAGGGAATTCCATTTTGCCAAAGGGAATAATAATGAATTTTTTTTTTGCATTTAGTTTTGGACCATGGCTTTAGCACCAATCATTTGTTTATGTTAGTCCTTCTTGTAATATGTTGAAATTGTTGGGGGACTCAGTGACTGTTCCCAGTTTGCAACTTGGTGAGCCAAAGGCCGTCTACTTTGTCCTGGACTTCTGATAAATAGATGCCAAGCAGTAAGGCACCCAGCACAAATCCCTGTAGTGCTTCACTGGTGATGGGTCTACTGGTGGAGGCGGAGTCACCAATTTTGACAGACTGTGTTCTGTTGGAGAGCCAGTTGGTTAGCCATATATTAACATTACCACCAACCTCCTTTTTTCCCATTTTATACATGGGGTCGGGGTATCGTGTTAACTGCTGCCATCTCTCTCTATTCAATGTCACACTCCTGCGTTCTTCAACGCTCATGCCTGACTGTCACAGATCTTCTTTCACACAAACCATCAGGCACTTTTCTGGATGTCCTTGTTTCCTCTTACCTTCTTCTTGTCTATCACAAATCTTCTTCACCAGATTGTCTTCTACTTTTCTGTACATGTGCCTGAACTACTGTAATCTGTTCTCTTTGCTCTTTTCTGCAATTGGAGCTACTTTGGCTTATGTTCTTATGCCCAGATTTCTTCATCTCTTCCACATTGGGGTCTATATTACCTTATCACAGAGCCGTTATATCAAGCAGCATTTCATCGAACCGTAAAGGTTGAAAGCTTAAAATAGCGAAAACGTGAATGAGCTAATTCTTTCCCTGGGAAAAAAACTGCTTTGCCATCCTTGTGAGTTTGCCTTTTTCCCCACTGTAGGGCAATCTCGGAGTGCCTATATTTAGTTAGGGGTGTGTGGGAGGCAAAACCCCCCATTTGTTATGTTTAGATTAGTGTGGAGTTGGTGGTAGGGCTAGTGATTTCTTTCCCAGGGAAAGAATTTGCTCATTCGCGCATTCACTATTTTAAGCTTTCGACTTTTGTGGTTCGATGAAAAGCTGTTCGATATTACAGCTTTTTGATATGGTAATATAGACCTTCCACATTGTGTAGTCTACCACCCATCTCAGGCACTTCATCTCCCATCAGTTCTAGCTTGCTTAACTGCTCTGCCTTTACTGCCTAGGTTTCTGTACCATAAAGTTATACTGGTCACACCACTGTCTTGTACACCTTACTTTTCAGCATCTTTGGCATTTTTCTGTCATATACTACACCTGAGACTCTATGCCAGTTGGCTGCAGGCCCTCTAATTCTAGGTTTGAGGCTGCAGACCCTCTGATTCTAGTTTTGATATCTTCATTCAGGCTTTCTTTCTCCTTAACCACCCCTCCCAGATACTCAAAGCTATCTACCTGTTACACTATCTTCACTTCTATCTCAATTCTCAGCTTCTTCTGATTTCCTCAATTTGCTGCTATTACCACTGTCTAATCTGTGCTTAGTTTCATCCCATGTGTCTTCAGTTTTGCATTCCATTCCCCTATCCTTTGCTGAAGTTCTTGCTTAGAGTCTGCCTGTAATGTCATCATCTGCATACAGCAGCTTTGTTGATCTGTCCCCTCCAACCTGTTTGCTAATGTAGTCCATCACAAATATGAACAGCAGTGAACTCACAGCTGAACCCTGGTGTACAACCCCACCCACAGGAAACCCCTCTGTGAGGCCAATAATTTATGCAGTGCGACAGGAGTTTGATACCTCTGTATTGTCCACAGTTGTGGATGTCCCCTTTGTTCTTGTACACTGGCATGAATATGCTTATTCTCTAGTCATCGGGGATATACCTTTCTCTCCACACTCCTATGACTACCCTCAGGAACCATTTGTCCCTTATCTTACCCAGCATCTTTATCATATCTGTTGTGACCTCATCTAAGCCTGCTGCATTCCCTGACTTCATCTTCCTTAGTGCTGTTCTTACTTCTTCTAGGGTAGGCTCCTCTTCTTCTCTCATTGTAGGCTGTTTCTGGGGCAGTACAGCTTCTGTGGGGGTTTCTTCATTCAGAAGCTGCTGGAAATACTCCTTCCGTCTGCCTTTGGTGTCCTGTGGACTGGTGAGCAGGTTGTTGTTGGCAGTCGTTATGGAGGGTATCTGTCTATCTTCTTTATCTTTCTGTCTTTGCATCTTTGCCTTCCAATCTGATACAGTTTTTTGTGTCACTTACTGAGTCACTTTCCAGAAGTTGGTAGAGTGCTTCCAATTCCCTATTCTTTGCTATTCCAAATGCTTTCTTAGTTTCTTTGCTAGCCAGCCAATATTCCTTCCTAGCATGGTCAGTCTTTTCTATCTCCCGCTTTTTCCTGCAATCCTTCTTTCTTTTGATGACTGTCTGGACTTCTGCTTTCCACCAAAAGCTTTCCATATGTACCTTATTTCCATACCTGGCTTGGCCACATATTTGTTTTATAGTCCTCACACATGCTAAAGATTTAAGTGAACTTCATCTTGACAGTGTATAATCTTGCAAGCCAGCTAAAAAAATTTAAACTTTTTGAATCAACCAGATTATGTTTTATATATATTAGTTTCTGTGAAAAATCTTACGTAAAAAAATAAAAATAACATTAAAATGAAAAATGTGTAGTCCTTTAATCATGTAAAACTTAACTATGTCAAAACCGCATACATAAAAATCTCCCCAAAAAACCTAGTAACTAAAACTAAATCAACATTCAATGCATGCAATGAGATGGTAAAAAATATTAAAAACAATTGTAATGGGCAATAGGGGCAGTCAATTAAAGAGTATATAAAATGTATATCATACATCATTTCCTTGAAGGAGCTTGAATAGGATGAAAAATGTGTGTTAAATATAAAGTTCACACAAATAGCTTTATTATATAAAAAGGGTACTTAAAGTGCAAACCCGTAGCGAAGGGGTCAGAGGTATTATTGTACCATTCGCCCCTACCTTTGTTTCCTTACCTCGTCAAAGCTTTCTAAATTTCAACAGGGGTGCAATGGAACAAGACTCATTAAGTCTAGGCCAACCATGGGCATTCAAAGTCAGTTGCCAGTGTAATTCCTTTATTTCCAGTAACTGTACCCGTGCACCTCCCCTCATTCACTCCTTTAATCCTTCCTAACTACAAGCTTAAATATGTGACTTTCATTGTCCAAAACATGTCTTGCCAAGGCATTATTGGGGTTACTTTTGTTGATGTTATACTAGTGTTTGTAAATTCTTTTCTTCAACTTACGCTCAGTTTTTCCTGTGTAAAACCATGGGCACTGTTGACATAATGCTGCATAGAACACCCTCCTAAAATTACAGTCAAAATTTGACCTACCTTGGAGTTCATTGCCTTTAATAAGAAACCTGCCACACATTAGAATGAATTTACATTGGGAACAGAACCCACATTTCTTCATACGACATACACGGTGCATGATTTCTTTAGATCTGTGTTCCAAAATTTCCTTCAGGTTCCTATCTTTTTTAAATGTAAAACTGGATTTGTGTCCTAACTTCTCTCACAAAAAGGGATTTTCTCAAATGATTGCCTAGTTTTTTTTCAATAACCTCTTTAAGAGTACTGTGGTCCATATTAAAGGTATTTAAGAAATTCATGGAGTAATGTGGTTTGATCAAATCCCCAGTTACTTTTTCCTCCACTTCAACCACTATATTTTGTATTATAAAATTTGTAGACTCCCCTAAGTTAAGTTTATACCATCCAGTATTTCTTTTTCTCATAACCTCCAACTTAAGTTCCTCTAGCAGTCCAACAGGGTAACCTCTCTTATGGAACATCCCCAGTAAAAGATCACATTCATTGTAGAAGTACTCATCCATTGTGACCATTCTAGCAGCTCTAACCAATTGCCCTTTCACCACAGTTTTCTTTTGACGGAAGGGGTGGTAGCATCAAAATAGAGAAAGGAGTTTGAATGTGTGTTTTTTAAAAAATGTAGCTATAAATCTATGGTTATTCCTGTGCTTACTGAGGAGGACATCAAGGTAAGATATTTTCTCACTGTCGAATTCATACGTAAATTTCAAAAAGTTACTAGTGTTGTTGATGTATGTTAAAATGCCTCAATCCCTTCGACCCCACCCCTCCATACAATAAAAATGTCATTCAGGTAACTTGTATAAATCTTAAGTCTATCCTTGCACTCCGGATGATCTAAAATGCATTGGTATCCCACTGGACCATTACTATATTAGCAAATGTTCCACCACAAGAGGAACCCCATAGCTACACCAGTTTTCTGAAGATAAAATCACTGTCAAAAAACAAAAAAAAATTGTTGTTCAACACCAGCTCTAACATATCCTCATATAGGTTGATGTCATGCAGTGGGACCTCTTTTCTGTGTAAATAACCAACCACTACACTAATTCTTGCATTCTGGGGAATGACACTGTATAAATCCTTTACGTCAATTGTTAAAATACATCATCATACTCAAAATGTGTTCCCTCTATGGTGGCTAAAAAGGACCATGAGTCTTTAAAAATATGTTTTTCACTGCATAAATGCACTTTTTGTTTTTTGTCAACAAATGTTGCACTGGAGTAGGAGATGGAATTATGCCCATTGATTACAGGGTGCCTTGGGGGGTCTGTTACACTCTTGTGTATGTTTGGGATTCCAAATAACATGAGGATTATGGGGGAGGGCATGTGTAAATAGTTGAAAATATTCACATCGATTCTCCTTTCAAGTAACAAATCATTGAGTACCTTTGAGATGTTTCGATAGCTACAATTTAGTTCATTTTTTGACACCCCTTGATAAGTGTCAGTATCTAATATTCTTTCCATCCTTTCATTGTACTGGTGGATATCCATTACAATGACTCCCCCACCCTTGTCTGGTTTCATTATATGAACCTTTTGCTGTTTAAGGAATCTTAGGTTGCTTAACTCTTCCTCACTCAAATTACTCTTACCATTGCATTGCCCCATAAAGACAATCCTTATATCAAGTTCACAAACTTTCTCGTATAACCCTAAAATAGGGCTTAGAGATGGGTTAAAGGTGCTAGGTATGTAAACATTATCAGACGTTGTTCTCCCACAGCATAATTCTAAAATTCAGTTTGCTTAGGTAGAGTTTCAAGTCCATTAAAGTGTTTGCTAAGTTCACCCTCCTCGCAGGTACAAAAGTTAAACCCTTACTAAGAAAGTCAGCAATACCTGTATCAATTGTAGAATCAGAGAAATAGTAAACAAAAAGTTAGTACCCAAACTTAAATTTTCTTGGTCAGAAACCTCTCTTAAATTACAATGCCATAAATCAAGTCCAGAATACATATTCAGCCCCCCCAAACCTGACCCCTCCCTGTTGTTTGCTAACACAGTGAGCCTGTTCGATGATGTCCATTTCTGCACGTTGGGGCCCTTCCAAAAAACTTGTCTGTTGTCAGAGGTTGTGTTTGTTTGATTTTGTTGGTTAAATTGTTGTCTCTCTTTGATCCTTTTGGATCTCCTAACGGGAATATTGTCATTATTGTTACAATAACTGTTATTCATTACATTCTTATTTTGATTAAGTGTTTGACCATTCTGTTGCCTTAGGTTAGTTGAACCATATTCTCCTGATTATTGTTTCCAAACGCATGACTTTCAGAAAATATTTTCTCCAAGTTTAACCACTCTGGGGTAGGGAGTAAACAGTCCCATTAGTGTAGTCCTACCTGTACCTTTCTAGTTTGCCAATGTTCTTTTCACATAAAATATGCAACTGGTTGTCAATACTAGAAAAATCCTTTGGTATTCTGTCTGTTGAAATCAATGCCTTCCTTTATTTTACCATCAAGATGGTTCATTTCCCCTCAAGAGCTTCAATGAACTTATTCTTGTGTTTAACCAAAACTTCCAGAAATTCACATCTGTGTCTATCAAAAAGTTGAATAGGTTTAATATGCAAGAGGAAACCAGGTTCCAGACCAGGACGATACTTCCATAAATTAAGCCACTTTGAGACCATTTTAGTTTTAATGCATTCAAGTAAATAACTGTTCTCAAGTTGTGTTTTCTTACATTTCAGTAACTTGTGGTCAAACAACTGTAGGTTATTAGATAAAATCTCATGCTCACCTTGTAGGTTGTTCTGTTAAAAGCCAAAGCTATTCGGTAATCAGTCCTTCAGCATAAGTATAGCAGAAGGTGAAAAAAAATTCCAACGTTAATAAAACCATCCATGTCATAGGCCCCTGCTCTAGTGTCCAGCACATTCTCTTGAGAAGGATCTCACCTCACTGTTGTCACAAGGGTCCAGTTTTGCAATACATTAGGTTGAAGACATCCTGCTTCCTGTTCTCAGGGAGAAACATCAGCTGACTGGGCCTGTGTTTTGTTAGCAGCTATCAGTTTATTCACAGTTCTTGTTAATGAATCCATTTTCTGTGAAAGCACTTCAATAACCAAAGTCAAGTTTCCTATTTGGTTACCTGGTGTTCCCTCAACTATCTTATTGAAAAGGAGCTGCTTGTGACCTTCTGCCTTGATTTTGTTTTAGTTTTGGCCGCTATCAAGCCATTTTCCAGAGAGAAGTCTAGAATGGTCTCTCCTTTTTTATTCCTGTTGCCCCACCCAGGTGTTTCCAGGCAGTCTTATTTCCTGTTCTTTTTGTCCCGATATGTGCATTCAAGTCACCCATTATCAAAGCCAATTCATGCTGTCCTGCAACTGCTGTATGAATTAACTCTTTTCCTCACTATCACAACCCTGCTGTGGGGCATATGCTGAGACTATGAATACTGCCCTATCATTAAACTGGAGTCTAATTGCCATGAGTCTGTGACTAATTCTGATGATGACCCTCACTGCCTTCTGGAGCCTCTCTCTCACCACAATTTTTATGCACAGGATGTTCAACCTGATTTGTATCATCATGTCATCCACTTCCAAGCTGCATCCTGTCAGTGAACCTATATTAAGTGTAGCAATTCTCAGTTCATGTTTGGCAGGTTGATTGGTTTTACATTCAGCTTTCACTCAACAGAGCTATCCCAGGTAACCCAGACTGAGCAACTAGATGCCCAGACAGTATCTTATTGACCAAGGGCTGCTGGGCTTTATGGTGGGTAAACACTGGCCAATAGGGGCACATGGACCCCTCTCACCATTAGCATGGGTCCATGGTGTAGGTTGTAGTAGGCCAGATCCTTAACCCACTTATCACTGGTAAAATTACCCATGCCCATTTTGGCGACATTAATAGTCAACAAGACAAAACCACCTAGAGCCATATTTTACACTGCTGAGTGGCTGTCCCTGCCACAGTGTGCAGTCTGTGATCCATGTTCTCCTATCCTGTGCACCACAGAAGATGCACAAAGAGGTTGGACTGTACATCTCTTGCCCCTATAGGGCACCATGTAGAGTGTGTGCTGCTGCCCACAGCTTCATTAATTGCTGATTCTGAGATGGAAATACTCAGCATGTATGTTTGGAGGTGGGGGGAACCCCACAAAGACACAGGAAGAGCATGCAAACTCCAAACAGGCATTAATCAGAGGTCAGGATTGAATCTTGTACCTTGTCCATGGGAACCAAAGGCCCTAACCATTATGCAAACTGGTTACCCATCTAGTAACATAAGGATTAATCCCTTTTTAAGAGAGTTTCACAATGATGCCAGAGTGAAGAACTGTGGCAAAAGCCTTGGCAAGGTCAAGATAGGCTGTGTGCACTATCTTACCTTCATCCATGGCTTTGGTGACATTCTCAAAGCAGTCTACCAGGTTTAATAAGCACCTACCCTTAACAAAACAAACTGGGTTGGGTCAGCTGATGGCCACCCTTTATGCAGGGGAGTTTACTGTTGCTGTTCTCCATTCTGCAGTAGCATAGCCAGTTTTCAAGCTATGATTAAAGAGAATGCCAAGTTTGTCCACTAGGTCTTGATTTAGATTGTTTATTAAACAATCTGGGATATTATCTGCTTCCACTGAGGCTGTCTTTTTGTCCTTGATGAGCTCAGAGATGATTTGTTCTCTAAATATATTAGGCAGAGGGCTGCTGTCAGGTATGCTCTGGGATAAGGTAGTTAGGGATAGTGGGGTGAAGTTTGTGCTGAACCTCTCAGCTAGCAGATTGATGATATCTTCCAGTGTAGTACAATCTGTTCTGCACATAGCTGGGCATTCCCTTTTAGACTTCAAACATAGTTAAAGAATGCCTTATGATTATTGTTGGCTAAGGATGCAATTTTAGTTTTCTAATTTGCTTTAGAAGACTTTACAAGATTTCTGATTTTCCTGTTTAAGCTTAGGAGGGAACTCTTCATCTTCAGAGTGATATCCCTCTTGCTTTTGGACAACAGTTTCTTCCTCTTGTTATATAATCTGTTTATTTTTGAAATCCTCCATGGTGGCTTGTTTTTACAGGAAGACCTAGTTTTAATAAGGTCAGGTACAGCAGAGTTTATGCAGCCACTTAACTGCTTATACAGGGCATTTGCATAAATTTCCGCATAATGATCATCAGTATGTAGGATTGTGGGTGGTATGAAGTATGAAGTACACTGTAGTTAGCTTTGAAGAAGTCTTTTATAATTTTTGTTCCAGTGAGGGTGTCAGTTCCAGTAGTTACTTCAAACAAGACTGATTTGTGGTATGACCAGACCAGGGAGGGCATTATGAATGGGAAAGTACAGTGACCCCCTCCATGTTGGTGGATACTATGTCCAGAACATTAGAGCCCCTACTTGTGTTAACACAGTCAAGGAACCTCTGGGTGAGCATGTTTTTGCTTGTTTATGTCCCCCAGTCTATGGAAGGAAAGTTAAAATCTCCCATGACTAAGATAGTGGGCTGCATGGCAAGGAATTCCTGGAAATTGAGGTAGGTGGTGCTCTTATGATGGTTCATGGTGGGGGATCTATAACTAGCAATAATGTGGTATGATACTTTCCCAATAGTTAATTGGACATGGAGTAGTTCAAGACAGTCATGTTGTTTGACCAGTCTCAAAGTGTATTTGGTTTTAATGAAGATGGGATACACCTACACCTTCCTTCACATTAATTTTGAGGTCTGAATGTGTGGAAAACATTGCAACCTTGCATGGCTGTGGGGGGGGGGCTCTCAACAGCCTCAAACCATGTCTCGGTAAATGTACAGATGTCAGCATCCTCCATGGTGAAGAGTGCTTCCAGGGAGTGCAATT
>NC_056732.1:1146750889-1146798389 GCF_019279795.1 Protopterus annectens | reverse complement strand
TACATAACCTAACCTAACGTCACAAGTAGGATATGTGAAACTATGTGCAGCTAAATTCCTATGCTTATGTCCATGACTATGAACCCACAATAGAACTGTGCAGCATGCAAGAGAGTTTACAGCACACATCAGGTATGTTGACACATGAGGGCTAACTTTCATCTGTCTGGTTAGCAGAGGACTGTATACAATGGGTGAGAGTAAGGAGTCAGCAGCTCTCTCCCACCCCTGCTATATTGCCAAATTGCTGCTATAAACAGGTATGTGTGCCCTAGGAAAGCACAAGCAGTGTTGGCCTGGCACCTTTAAATGCTGCCTTTCAAGACTGCCTTCAGGTGTGACTCTCAGTAGTATTTACATTACTTGTACTTAATAGTACTTAGTACTTAAGTACTGTCTGTACTTAAACCAAATATTTATTCTTGTTAAAACATTTAATATTCACTTATAAGTTTCCTACAGCCACTATCCCTACAATGGTTACTTCTTTTAAGTACTACAGCCATGGAAGTATAAGGATTTTTTTTTGAAAGAAACATCTTTATTAAATTATCACTTATTACATAGGCAATTATACATATTTTTAGTTGCAAACATTATATATAATTTATGATCAAGCCAATCTTTGTCAGTCAAACATTACATAGCTCATTCAAATCTTGCCTTCTTTTAGACCTCATTCATCGTTCAAAATGTTATTCTGCATGTATTGTTCTCACAATTCACATTTTGTATAAGGAAAATGCTGCACTAATTTTTAGCAGTTAGTATTACTGCTTCTCTCAGAGTTAATTACATTCCCAAGATAAAAACTCTTTTGCAGTCAGTGCTATACATTGCCTTCTGTAGTATGATGAGCCATTGTGCAGCTGCTAGGGTATTATATTACACATAGTTTGACCTGTTAGCATGGAGATCATGCAAATCAAGGCTCAGATTATACATGTCTCAGAACTGCCCTATATAAGTATAATGACTAGAGGTAAAGTCTCACTTACAGGTCTATTCAGTGTCATGCACACTGAGTATCTACAGGGTGAAATGAGCATGTGTGGACATTTTTATGTCGCACCTGTGTCTGCCATACTGCTCACTTCCATTTCCTTTTGCAAATATTCAAAAATGGCACAGTCCATGTCGATCCCTACCACTGGCTGCACTATTTAGTTGGTGTATGTTACATGGCATTTGTCACAAAGGTAAACAACCATGACTATGAGATGCCATCCATGATTCAGTAGCATGAGTGCTAGAGAATGGCTATGGTTTCTAATGGTTATAGTACATGCAGGGCACCTTGGTGGTAAGCAAAGAAGAGCAGGGTCTCCCTGTAACTGTTTTATAAAAGCCACCAAGGCCATTTGCTGGGTAACTTTTATGAGGATCCTCTCTATAGGGTGGATATCTGGAACAATCTTGGCATGGTAACTACCAATGCCAGTAGTATCCTCTGAACTGGCAGTAGTACCATCACCATGACAGTTACCTGCAGAGGTTCCATTGAGACCTTCTGATCTGATGAGAAGAAAAGGGTAGAGTATGGACAGGGCAGCTGAGATCTTCTGTATAAGTATGGTTCACAAATTGTGGCCTATCCTAACAATGTGGACTAAACCGCAATTATATATCGTATTTATTCTGCAGCCCATGAAGCTATAGTAGAGAATGGTCTCCAGCACCAGAAAAAGTTGTCCTGCCTTTATATAGGTAAGGTTGCGTATACTTGCCTTTTGTAATTCAGTTAGATGTATAATTATCCCTTCCTCAGTATTAATGTGCAATATGTCAGCCTTACAGCAATGCAAGCTTATTAGGAAGATTAAATCTGGAGGACATTTTTCACCTTTTTGTCACTTTCAATGTGCTATCAGATGTTAACATCAGTTATACTTCTATAATAAGCAGCATATGCACTTTTTCATTGCTGGGTATTTGGTGTTAGTAATAGTGACAGTGATTCAGCAGGTGGCATACTAGCCTTTGCTGGGGAAAATCAGAAAGCTGTGTGTTCTATTCTCACACAAAGTACTTTGATTCATTTTGGGGGTGAGGTTCCAGTCCCCCATGTACTGGCTGTTGGAAGCGTTTCTTAGCTGAGGCACCATTTAAACATGATCCCACATCACTTATTGAAAAGCAAGTTAAGTTTAGGTATATTTAGAGTGTGGATCTTAATTTCTAATCATTGTAACTCCAGGATCCCATAAGCTTACCACCCTCAAATCAATCAACATCCATTAAAGTTTCTCAAAATGAGCAATAAAGCTACATCTTTGTTAATTTATCCTGGTTGCCATAGACATGCTGATAAGAGTACAAAATGCACTATTTGTGATTGAGGACAATATTACAGAAGCTCCCATTGAGGTGCAGTGAAATCGGAGCTGGAAATATTAAATAGGGAGTACAGCCACAAAACTCCACAGTGGGAGTCTTCATCACCAGCTTGAACAGATAACTCAAAATCCACTAAGAATTATTAATTTTTCTAATCAGATCTGATATTTATAGTCCTGATAGCCACAGATGGGATTTCCAGCCATGATTATTTCTCTTTTTTCATTTTTACAAAATGTGACATAGTACAATGGATGAGTATATATCTCAACTGTTTTTTGTCCCAGTGGCAGTCTTCAGCATATTGGATATTTTACATTACATTTAGACTGAATGCATGCTTGAAAATTAACACTTACTTCTTTAGCCAAAACTAACCAAAAATTTCTTCTGCTCCAGATAATTGGTTTCTGAAAGCACATAGTCTGACATAGCTAAATATCACAAAACATTGCAGCATTTTTTTAGGTGTATCTTCTCAATTGTACAAGAAAACACAGGATTATTTCCATAAATGTTTTTAGGTAAAACATTTTCTTATACTTTTTCTAACTTTAATATTGTTGTTATGGTGCATCATTGCTCATCACATTTAGAATATCCTATGCTCTTATTAATCTTGCACTACATGCTGGTGTTTAGGTAAGTTGCATTATAGACAGTCAAGTTAATAAATTACTAAATTGTAAACTGCTTTTTCATACTGAGACTTGTATTTTCTCTTTGTAGTTGTTCTTTCTATGCTTTTAAAGTAAGGTTTCTGTGTTCTGCTCAGGTGGCATAATCTTGATAGAGGCCTGTTGTTTAGGCTGGTAGCTTTGTTTGAGTTTCCTGTGTTTCTGGCAGCCATTTTCTGTTGATTGTAGTACGAGTGATTGGGTAATAGCAGTGGCTGAGTAGTAATCTGATCTTCCAACTCCTCTATTCTTACTTTAATATAAACCCTGTGTCTTATAAAGGTTCTGCTTGTATTATCAGGCTCTGGATTGCATTGCATAAGTGGAAATTCCTTAAGATTCCAAGTGCAGGCTAAGTTATTGTTTAAACTTATTTCACTGACCTGCACTTCAGAAACGCTTATAATTGTGCTATATAGTTGATCTACTATATTTTTGCACTGTTATAAAGCATTTTTTATTATTTCACTGTATTTATGTACTGTTTTATACTGTTTTAAAATTACTTAACTATAAACCGCTTTTTCATACTGAGAGTTGTATTTTTTGTTTGTGAGTGCTCTCTCTGTGCTTTTCTGTGCATTTTTTGTCTGTTACAGTTAAAAGCATTCTCGAGTCTGCTCCTTGATCTGTTTAAAACTTTAATTTAGTGGTAATAGCTAGGAACTGTAATAGGGGGCATTACTATAATTGTTTTTTTAATTTAAATTACTAAATTTTAAACTGCTTTTTCATACTGGGACTTGTATTTTCTCTTTGTGGGTGTTATTTCTATGCTTTTAAAGTGAGGTTTATGTGTTCTGCTCAGGTGGCATAATTTTGATAGAGGCCTGTTGTCTAGGCTGGTAGCTTTGTTTGAGTTTCCTGTGTTTCTGGCAGCCATTTTCTGTTGATTGTCTTCATTATTATTGAGAGTAACAAGGCCTCCTGAACTTCTGTAGTACGAGTGATTGGGTAATAGCAGGGGCTGAGTAGTAATCTGATCTTCCAACTCCTCCATTATTACTGCTATATAAACCCTGTGTCTTATAAAGGTTCTGCTTCTATTGTCAGGCTCTGGATTTCATTGCATAAGTGGAAAATCCTTAAGATTCCAAGAGCAGGCTAAGTTATTTCTTACACTTATTTCACTGAACTGCACTTCTGAAACTCATATAATTGTGCTATACAGTTGATCTACTATATTTTTCCATTGCTATAAAGCTTTTTTTATTGTTTCACTCCATTTATGTACTGTTTTATACTGTTTTAACATTACTTAACTGTAAACTGCTTTTTCATACTGAGAGTTGTATTTTCTCTTTGTGAGTGCTCTATCTGAGCTTTTCTGTGCATTTTTGTCTGTTACAGTTAAAAGCATTCTCGAGACTGCTTCTTGATCTGTTTAAAACTTTCATTTAGTGGCTACAGCTAGGAACTGTAATAGTGTGCATTACTATAATTACTTTTTTTATTTAAATTACTAATCTGTAAACTGCTTTTTCATACTGAGACTTGAATTTTCTCTTTGTGGGTGTTCTTTCTTTGCTTTTAAAGTGAGGTTTCTGTGTTCTGCTCAGCTGGCATAATCTTGATATAGAGGCCTGTTATCTGGGCTGGTAGCTTTGTTTGAGTTTCCTTTGTTTCTGGCAGCCATTTTCTGTTGATTTTCTTCATTATTATTGAGAGTAACAAGGCCTCCTGACATTCTGTAGTACGAGTGATTGGGTAACAACAGGGGCTGAGTAGTAATCTGATCTTCCAACTCCTCCATTCTTACTGCTATATAAACCCTGTGTCATAAAGGTTCTGCTTGTATTGTCAGGCTCTGGATTGCATTGCATAAGTGGAAATTCCTTAAGATTCCAAGTGCAGACTAAGTTATTGCTTAAACTTATTTCACTGAACTGCACTTCTGAAATGCTTATAATTGTGTTATACAGTTGATCTACTATATTTTTGCACTGTTATAAAGCTTTTTTTATTATTTCACTGCATTTATGTACTGTTTTATACTGTTTTAGCATTACTTAACTATAAACTGCTTTTTCATACTGAGAGTTGTATTTTCTGTTTGTGAGTGCTCTCTCTGTGCTTTTCTATGCATTTTTTTGTCTGTTACAGTTAAAAGCATTCTAGAGTCTGCTCCTTGATCTGTTTAAAACTTTCATTTAGTGGCTACAGCTGGGAACTGTAATAGTGTGCATTACTATAATTGCTTTTTTTATTTAAATTACTAACCTGTAAACTGCTTTTTCATACTGAGACTTGTATTTTCTCTTTGTGGGTGTTCTTTCTATGCTTTTAAAGTGAGGTTTCTGTGTTCTGCTCATGTGGCATACTACTGATGGAGGCCTGTTGGCTAGACTGGTAGCTTTGTTTGAGTTTCCTGTGTTACTGGCAGTCATTTTCTGTTGATTGTCTTCATTATTATTGAGAGTAACAAGGCCTCCTGACCTTCTGTAGTATGAGTGATTGGGTAATAGCAGGGGCTACGTAGTAATCTGATCTTCCAACTCCTCCATTCTTACTGCTGTATAAACCATGTGTCTTAAAGGTTCTGCTTATATTGTCAGGCTCTGGATTGCATTGCATAAGTGGAAATTCCTTAAGATTCCAAGAGCAGGCTAAGTTTTTTCTTACACTTATTTCACTGAACTGCACTTCTGATACTCATATAATTGTGCTATACAGTTGATCTACTATATTTTTGCATGGTTATAAAGCTTTTTTTATTATTTCACTGCATTTATGTACTGTTTTTTACTGTTTTAATATTACTTAACTATAAACTGCATTTTCATACTGAGAGTTGTATTTTCTGTTTGTGAGTGCTCTAGCTGAGCTTTTCTGTGTATTTTTGTGCATTCTTGAATCTGCTCCTTGATCTGTTTAAAACTTTCATTTAGTGCCTACAGCTAAGAACTGTAATAGTGTGCATTACTATAAATGCTTTTTGTATTTAAATTACTAATCTGTATACTGCTTTTTCATCCTGAGACTTGCATTTTCTCTTTATGGGTGTTCTTTCTATGCTTTTAAAGTGAGGTTTCTGTGTTCTGCTCAGGTGGCATAATCGTGATAGAGGCCTCTTGTCTGGGCTGGTAGCTTTGTTTGAGTTTCCTTTTGTTTCTGGCAGCCATTTTCTGTTGATTGTCTTCATTATTATTGAGAGTAACAAGGCCTCCTGACCTTCTGTAGTACGAGTGATTGGGTAATAACAGGGGCTGAGAAGTAATCTGATCTTCCAACTCCTCCATTCTTATTGCTATATAAAGCCTGTGTCTTATAAAGGTTCTGCTTGTATTGTCAGGCTTTGGATTGCATAGCATAAGTGGAAATTCCTTAAGAATCAATGAGCAGGCTAAGTTATTTCTTACACTTATTTCACTGAACTGCACTTCTGAAACATTTATAATTGTGCTGTACAGTTGATCTACTATATTTTTGCACTGTTATAAAGCTTTTTTTATTATTTCACTGCATTTATGTACTGTTTTAAACTGTTTTAATATTTCTTAACTATAAACTGCATTTTCATACTGAGAGTTGTATTTTCTGTTTGTGAGTGCTCTATCCGAGCTTTTCTGTGCATTTTTGTCTGTTACAGTTTAAAGCATTTTTGAGTCTGCTCCTTGATCTGTTTAAAACTTTCATTTAGTGGCTACAGCTAGGAATTGTAATAGTATGCATTACTATAATTGCTTTTTTTATTTAAATTACTAAATTGTAAACTGCCTTTTCATACTGAGACTTGTATTTTCTCTTTGTGGGTGTTCTTTCTATGCTTTAAAAGTGAGGTTTCCGTGTTCTGCTCGGGTGGCATAATCCTGATAGAGGCCTGTTGTCAAGACTGGTAACTTTGTTTGAGATTCATATGTTTCTGGCAGCCATTTTCTGTTGATTGTCTTCATTATTATTGAGAGTAACAAGGCCTCCTGACCTTCTGCAGTATGACTGATTGGGTAATAGCAGGGGCTGAGTAGTAATCTGATCTTCCAACTCCTCCATTCTTACTGCTATTTAAACCCTGTGTCTTATAAAGGTTCTGCTTGTATTGTCAAGCTCTGGATTGCATTGCATAAGTGGAAATTCCTTAAGATTCCAAGAGCAGGCTAAATTATTTCTTACACTTATTTTACAGATCTGCACTTCTGAAATGCTTATAATTGTGCTATACAGTTGATCTACTATATTTTGCACTGTTATAAAGCTTTTTGTTTATCGTTTCATTGCATTTATGCACTGTTTTATACTGTTTTAACTTTACTTAACTGTAAACTGATTTTCCATACTGAGAGTTGTATTTTCTGTTTGTGAGTGCTCTATCCAACCTTTTCTGTGCAGTTTTGTCTGTTACAGTTAAAAGCATTCGCGAGTCTGCTACTTGATCTGTTTAAAACTTTCATTTAGTGGCTACATCTAGGAACTGTAATAGTGTGTATTACTATAATTGCTTTTTTATTTAAATTATTAAATTGTAAACTGCTTTTTCATACTGAGACTTGTATTTTCTCTTTGTGGGTGTTCTTTCTATGCTTTAAAAGTGAGGTTTATGTGTTCTGCTCAGGTGGCATAATCCTGATAGAGGCCTGTTGTCTTGGCTGGTAGCTTTGTTTGAGTTTCCTTTGTTTTTGGCAGCCATTTTCTGTTGATTGTCTTTATTATTATTGAGAGTAACAAGGCCTCCTGACATTCTGTAGTACGAGTGATTGGGTAATAGCAGGGGCTGAGTAGTAATCTGATCTTCCAACTCCTCCATTCTTACTGCTATATAAACCCTGTGTCTTATAAAGGTTCTGCTTGTATTGTCAGGCTTTGGACTGCATTGCATAAGTGGAAATTCCTTAAGATTCCAAGAGCAGGCTAAGTTATTTCTTAAACTTATTTCACAGAACTGCACTTCTGAAATGCTTATAATTGTGCTATACAGTTGATCTACTACATTTTTGATGGTTATAAAGCTTTTTTTATTATTTTACTGCATTTATGTACTGTTTTATACGGTTTTAATTTTACTTAACTATAAACTGCTTTTTCATACTGAGAGTTGTATTTTCTGTTTGTGAGTTCTCTATCCGAGCTTTTCTGTGTATTTTTGTGCATTCTAGAGTCTGCTCCTTGATCTGATTTAAAACTTTCATTTAGTGGCTACAGCTAGGAACTGTAATAGTCTGTATTACTATAATTGCTTTATTTATTTAAATTACTAATCTGTAAACTGCTTTTTCATACTGAGACTTGCATTTTCTCTTTGTGGGTGTTCTTTCTATGCTTTTAAAGTGAGGTTTCTGTGTTCTGCTCAGGTGGCATAATCTTGATAGAGGCCTCTTGTCTAGGCTGGTAGCTTTGTTTGAGTTTCCTTTGTTTCTGGCAGCCATTTTCTCTTGATTGTCTTCATTTTTATTGAGAGTAACAAGGCCTCCTGACCTTCTGTAGTACGAGTGATTGGGTAATAACAGGGGCTGAGTAGTAATCTGATCTTCCAACTCCTCCATTATTATTGCTAGATAAAGCCTGTGTCTTATAATGGTTCTGCTTGTATTGTCAGGCTTTGGACTGCATTGCATAAGTGGAAATTCCTTAATCATTCAATGAGCAGGCTAAGTTATTTCTTACACTTATTTCACTGAACTGCACTTCTGAAACGCTTATAAATAGGCTGAACAGTTGATCTACTATATTTTTGCACTGTTATAAAGCTTTTTTTATTATTTAGCTGCATGTATGTACTGTTTTATACTGTTTTAATATTACTTAACTATAAACTGCTTTTTCATACTGAGGGTTGTATTTTCTGTTTGTGAGTGCTCTATCCAAGCTTTTCTGTGCAGTTTTGTCTGTTACAGTTAAAAGCATTCTCAAGTCTGCTCCTTGATCAGTATAAAACTTTCATTTAGTGGCTACAGCTAGGAACTGTAATAGTGTGCATTACTATAATTGTTTTTTTTAATTTAAATTACTAAATTGTAAACTGCTTTTTCATACTGAGAGTTGTATTTTCTGTTTGTGAGTGCCCTATCCGAGCTTTTCTGTGTATTTTTGTGCATTCTAGAGTCTGCTCTTTGATCTGATTTAAAACTTTCATTTAGTGGCTACAGCTAGGAACTGTAATAGTCTGTATTACTATAATTGCTTTATTTATTTAAATTACTAATCTGTAAACTGCTTTTTCATACTGAGACTTGTATTTTCTCTTTGTGGGTGTTCTTTCTATGCTTTTCAAGTGAGGTTTCTCTATTCTGCTCGGTTGGCATAATCCTGATAGAGGCCTGTTGTCTAGACTGGTAGCTTTGTTTGAGATTCCTATGTTTCTTGCAGCTGTTTTTTGTTGATTGTCTTCATTATTATTGAGCGTAACAATGTCTCCTGACCATCTGTAGTACGATTGATTGGGTAATAGCAGGGGCTGAGTAGTAATCTGATCTTCCAACTCCTCCATTCTTACTGCTATATAAAACCTGTGTCTTATAAAGGTTCTGCTTGTATTGTCAGGCTCTGGATTGCATTGCATAAGTGGAAATGACTTAAGATTCCAAGAGCAGGCTAAGTTATTTCTTACACTTATTTCAAAGAACTGCACTTCTGAAATGCTTATAATTGTGCTATACAGTTGAGCTACTATATTTTGCACTGTTATAAAGCTTTTTGTTTATTGTTTCACTGCATTTATGCACTGTTTTATACTGTTTTAACTTTACATAACTGTAAACTGCTTTTTCCACACTGAGAGTTGTATTTTCTGTTTGTGAGTGCTCTGTCCAAGCTTTTCTGTGCAGTTTTGTCTGTTACAGTTAAAGGCATTCTCGAGTCTGCTCCTTGATCTGTTTAAAACTTTCATTTAGTGGCTACAGCTAGGAACTGTAATAGTGTGCATTACTATAATTGCTTTTTTATTTAAATTACTAAATTGTAAACTGCTTTTTTATACTGAGACTTGTATTTTATCTTTGTGGGTGTTCTTTCTATGCTTTTAAATTGAGGTTTATGTGTTCTGCTCAGGTGGCATAATCTTGATAGAGGTCTGTTGTCTTGGCTGGTAGCTTTGTTTGAGTTTCCTGTGTTTCTGCCAGCCATTTTCTGTTGATTGTCTTCATTATTATTGAGACTAACAAAGCCTCCTGACCTTCTTTAGTATGATTGATTGGGTAATAGCAGGGGCTGAGAAATAATCTGATCTTCCAACGCCTCCATTCTTACTGCTATATAAACCCTGTGTCTTATAAAGGTTCTGCTTGTATTGTCAGGGTCTGGATTGCATTGCATAAGTGGAAATTCCTTAATATTCCAAGAGCAGGCTAAGATATTTCTTACACTTATTTCACTGAACTGCACTTCTGAAACTCATATAATTATGGTATACAGTTGATCTACTATATTTTTGCACGGTTATAAAGCTTTTTTATTGTTTCACTGCATTTATGTACTGTTTTATACTGTTTTAATATTACTTAACTGTAAACTGCTTTTTCATACTGAGAGTTGTATTTTCCGTTTGTGAGTGCTCTATCCGAGAATTTCTGTGTATTTTTGTGCATTCTCGAGTCTGCTCCTTGATCTGTTTAAAACTTTCATTTAGTGGCTACAGCTAGGAACTGTAATAGTGTGCATTACTATAATTGCTTTTTTATTTAAATTACTAAATTGAAAACTACTTTTTCATACTGGGACTTTTATTTACTTTTTGTGGGTGTTCTTTCTATGCTTTTAAAGTGAGGTTTCTGTGTTCTGCTCTGGTGGCATAATCTTGATAGAGGTCTGTTGTCATGGCTGGTAGCTTTGTTTGAGTTTCCTGTGTTTTTGGCAGCCATTTTCTGTTGATTGTCTTTATTATTATTGAGAGTAACAAGGCCTCCTGACATTCTGTAGTACGAGTGATTGGGTAATAGCAGGGGCTGAGTAGTAATCTGATCTTCCAATTCCTCCATTCTTACTGCTATATAAACCCTGTGTCTTATAAAGGTCCTGCTTGTTTTGTCAGGCTCTGGATTGCATTGCATAAGTGGAAATTCCTTAAGATTCCAAGGGCAGTCTAAGTTATTTCTTACACTTATTTCACTGAACTGCACTTCTGAAATGCTTATAATTGTGCTCTACAGTTGATCTACTACAATTTTGCACGGTTATAAAGTTTTTTTTATTGTTTCACTGCATTTATGAACTGTTTTTTACTGTTTTAACCTTACTTAACTGTAAACTGCTTTTTCATACTGAGAGTTGTATTTTCTGTTTGTGAGTGCTCTATCTGAGCTTTTCTGTGCATTTTTGTGCATTCTCGAGTCTGCTCCTTGATCTGATTTAAAACTTTCATTTAGTGGCTACAGCTAGGAACTGTAATAGTCTGCATTACTATAATTGCTTTTTTTATTTAAATTGCTAATCTGTAAACTGCTTTTTCATACTGAGACTTGCATTTTCTCTTTGTGGGTGTTCTTTCTATGCTTTTAAAGTGAGGTTTCTGTGTTCTGCTCAGGTGGCATAATCTTGATAGAGGCCACTTGTCTAGGCTGGTAGCTTTGTTTGAGTTTCCTTTGTTTCTGGCAGCCATTTTCTGTTGATTGTCTTCATTTTTATTGAGAGTAACAAGGCCTCCTGACCTTCTGTAGTACGAGTGATTGGGTAATAACAGGGGCTGAGTAGTAATCTGATCTTCCAACTCCTCCATTATTATTGCTATATAAAGCCTGTGTCTTATAAAGGTTCTGCTTTTATTGTCAGGCTTTGGACTACATTGCCTAAGTGGAAATTCCTTAAGATTCAATGAGCAGGCTAAGTTATTTCCTACACATTTCACTGAACTGCACTTCTGAAATGTTTATAATTGTTCTGAACAGTTGAACTACAATATTTTTGCACTGTTATAAAGCTTTTTTTATTATTTCGCTGCATTTATGTACTGTTTTATACTGTTTTAATATTACTTAAATATAAACTGCTTTTTCATACTGAGAGTTGTATTTTCTGTTTGTGTGTGCTCTATCCGAGCTTTTCTGTGAAGTTTTGTCTGTTACAATTAAAAGCATTCTCGAGTCTGCTCCTTGATCAGTTTAAAACTTCCATTTAGTGGCTACAGCTAGGAACTGTAATATTGTGCATTACTATAATTGCTTTTTTTAATTTAAATTATTAAATTGTAAACTGCTTTTTCATACTGAGACTTGTATTTTCTCTTTGTGGGTGTTTTTTCTATGCTTTTCAAGTGAGGTTTCTGTGTTCTGCTCGCGTGGCATAATCCTGATAGAGGCCTGTTGACTAGACTGGTAGCTTTGTTTGAGATTCCTATGTTTCTTGCAGCCATTTTCTGTTGATTGTCTTCATTATTATTGAGAGTAACAAGGCCTCCTGACCTTCTGTAGTACGATTGATTGGGTAATAGCAGGGGCTGAGTAGTAATCTGATCTTCCAACTCCTCCATTCTTATTGCTATATAAACCCTGTGTCTTATAAAGGTTCTGCTTGTATTGTCAGGCTCTGGATTGCATTGCATAAGTGGAAATTCCTTAAGATTCCAAGAGCAGGCTAAGTTATTTCTTACACTTATTTCACAGAACTGCACTTCTGAAATGCTTATAATTGTTCTATACAATTGATCTACTATATTTTGCACTGTTATAAAGTTTTTTGTTTATTGTTTCACTGCATTTATGCACTGTTTTATACTGTTTTAACTTTACATAACTGTAAACTGCTTTTCCATACTGAGAGTTGTATTTTCTATTTGCGAGTGCTCTGTCCAAGCTTTTCTGTGCAGTTTTGTCTGTTACAGTTAAAGGCATTCTCGAGTCTGCTCCATGATCTGTTTAAAACTTTCATTTAGTGGCTACAGCTAGGAACTGTAATAGTGTGCATTACTATAACTGCTTTTTTATTTAAATTACTAAATTGTAAACTGTTTTTCCATACTGAGAATTGTATTTTCTCTTTGTGGTTGTTCTTTCTCTGCTTTTAAAGTGAGTTTTCTGTGTTCTGCTCAGGTGGCATAATTCTGATAGAGGCCTGTTGTCTAGACTGGTAGCTTTGTTTGAGTTTTCTTTGTTTCTGGCAGCAATTTTCTGTTGATTGTCTTCATTATTATTGAGAGTAACAAGGCCTCCTGACCTTCTGTAGTATGATTGATTGGGGAGTAGCAAGGGCTGAGTAGTATTCTGATATTCCAACTCCTCCATTCTTACTGCTATATAAACTCTGTGTCTTATAAAGGTCCTGCTTGTATTGTCAGGCTGTGGATTGCATTGCATAAGTGAAAATTCCTTAAGATTCCAAGAGCAGCCTAAGTTATTTCTTACACATATTTCACATAACTGCACTTCTGAAATGCTTATAATTGTGCAAAACAGTTGAACTACTATATTTTTGCAGTTATAAAGCTTTTTTTATTATTTCACTGCATACATGTACTGTTTTATACTGTTTTAACATTATTTAACTGTAAACTGCATTTTCATACTGAGAGCTGTATTTTCTGTTTGTGAGTGCTCTATCCTAGCTTTTCTGTGTATTTTTGTCTGTTACATTTAAAAGCATTCTCGAGTCTGCTCCTTGATCTGTTTAAAACTTTCATTTAGTGGCTACAACTAGGAACTGTAATAGTGTGCATTACTATAATTTTTTTTTTTTATTTAAATTGTAAACTGCTTTGTCATACTGAGACTTGTATTTTCTATTTGTGGGTGTTTTTTCTATGCTTTTAAAGTGAGGTTTCTGTGTTCTGCTCAGGTGGCATAATCCTGATAGAGGCCTGTTGTCTAGACTGGTAGCTTTGTTTGAATTTCCTGTGTTTCTGGCAGCCATTTTCTGTTGATTGTCTTCATTATTATTGAGAGTAACAAGGCCTCCTGACCTTCTGTAGTATGATTGATTGGGTAATAGCAGGGGCTGAGTAGTAATCTGATCTTCCAACTCCTCCATTCTTACTGCTATATAAACTGTGTGTCTTATAAAGGTTCTGCTTGTATTGTCAGGCTCTGGATTGCATTGCATAAGTGGAAATTCCTTAAAATTCTAAGAGCCGGCTAAGTTATTTCTTACACATATTTCACTGAACTGCATTTCTGAAACCCATATAATTGTGCTATACAGTTGATCTTCTATATTTTTACACGGTTATAAAGCTTTTTTTATTGTTTCACTGCATTTATGTACTGTTTTATACTGTTTTAACATAACTTAACTGTAAGCTGCCTTTTCATGAAAATTCTTAAGATTCCAAGAGCAGGCTAAGTTATTTCTTACACTTATTTCACTGAACTGCACTTCTGAAATGCTTATAATTGTGCTATACAGTTGATCTACGATATTTTTGCACAGTTATAAAGCTTTTTTTATTGTTTCACTGCATTTATGTACTGTTTTATACTGTTTTAAGATAACTTAACTGTAAACTGCTTTTTCATACTGAGAGTTGTATTTTCTGTTTGTGAGTGCTATATCCGAGCTTTTCTGTGTATTTTTGTCTCTTACAGTTAAACACATTCTCGAGTCTGCTCCTTGATCTGTTTAAAACTTTCATTTAGAGGCTACAGCTAGGAACTGTAATAGTGTGCATTACTATAATTGCTTTTTCTATTTAAATTACTAAATTGTAAACTGCTTTTTCATACTGAGACTTGTGTTTTCTCTTTGTGGGTGTTCTTTCTATGCTTTTAAAGTGAGGTTTTTTTGCTCTGCTCAGGTGGTATAATCTTGATAGAGGCATGTTGTCTTGGCTGGTAGCTTTGTTTGAGTTTCCTGTGTTTTTGGCAGCCATTTTCTGTTGATTGTCTTTGTTATTATTGAGAGTAACTAGGCCTCATGACCTTCTGTAGTACAAGTGATTGGGTAATAGCAGGGGCTGAGTAGTAATCTGATCTTCCATCTCCTCCATTCTTAATGCTATATAAATCCTGTGTCTTATAAAGGGTCTTCTGGTATTGTCAGGCTCCGGATTGCATTGCATAATTGGAAATTCCTTAAGATTCCAAGAGCAAGCTAAGTTATTTCTTACACTTATTTCACTGAACCGCACTTCTGCAATGCTTATAATCGTGCTATAGAGTTGATCTACTATATTTTTTCACTGTTACAAAGCTTTTTTTATTGTTTCACTGCATTTATTTGCTGCTTTATACTGTTTAACATTACTTAACTGTAAACTTCTTTTTCGTAATTAGAGTTGTATTTTCCATTTGTGAGTGCTCTATCCGAGCTTTTCTGTGCATTTTTTCTGTTACAATTAAAAGCATTCTCGAGTCTGCTCCTTGATCTGTTTAAAACTTTCATTTAGTGGCTACAGCTAGGAACTGTAATAGTTTGCATTACTATAATTGCTTCTTTATTTAAATTACTAAATTGTAAACTGCTTTTTCATACTGAGGCTTGCATTTTGTCTTTGTGGGTGTTCTTTCTATGCTTTTAAAGTGAGGTTTCTGTGTTCTACTCAGGTGGAATAATCTTGAAAGAGGCCTGTTGTTTAAGCTGATAGCTTTGTTTGAGTTCCCTGTGTTTCTGGCAGCCATTTTCTTTTGATTGTCTTCATTATTTTTGAGAGTAACAAGGCCTCCTGACCTTCTGTAGTACGATTGATTGGGTAATAGCAGGGGCTGAGTAGTAATCTGATCCTCCATTTCTCCATTCTTAATGCTATATAAACCTTGTGTCTTATAAAGGTTCTGCTTGTATTGTCAGGCTCTGGATTGCATTGCATAATTGGAAATTCCTTAAGATTCCAAGAGCAAGCTAAGTTATTTCTTACACTTATTTCACTGAACCGCACTTCTGAAATGCTTATAATTGTGATATACAGTTGACATTCTATATTTTTTCACTGTTATAAAGCTTTTTTTATTGTTTCACTGCATTTATGTGCTGCTTTATACTGTTTTAACATTACTTAACTGTAAACTGCTTTTTCGTAATGAGAGCTGTAGTTTCTATTTGTGAGTGCTCTATCCAAGCTTTTCTGTGCATTTTTTCTGTTACAGTTAAAAGCATTCTCGAGTCTGCTCCTTGATCTGTTTAAAACTTTCATTTAGTGGCTACAGCTAGGAACTGTAATAGTTTGCATTACTATAATTGCTTCTTTATTTAAATTACTAAATTGTAAACTGCTTTTTCATACTGAGGCTTGCATTTTGTCTTTGTGGGTGTTCTTTCTATGCTTTTAAAGTGAGGTTTCTGTGTTCTGCTGAGGTGGCATAATCTTGAAAGAGGCCTGTTGTTTAGGCTGGTAGCTTAGATTGGTTTCTGGCAGCCATTTTCTTTTGATTGTCTTCATTATTTTTGAGAGTAAAAAGGCCTCCTGACCTTCTGTAGTACGATTGATTGGGTAATAGCAGGGGCTGAGTAGTAATCTGATCCTCCAACTCCTCCATTCTTAATGCTATATAAACCCTGTGTCTTATAAAGGTTCTGCTTGTATTGTCAGGCTCTAGATTGCATTGCATAAGTGGAAATTCTTAAGATTCCAAGAGCAGGCTAACTTATTTCTTACACATATTTCACAGAACTGCTCTTCTGAAATGCTTATAATTGTGCAATACGGTTGATCTACTATATTTATGCACTGTTATAAAGCTTTTTTTTTAATTATTTCACTGCATTTTGTACTGTTTGATACTGTTTTAACATTACTTAACTGTAAACTGCTTTTCCATGCTGAGAGTGGTATTTTCTGTTTGTGAGTGCTCTATCCAAGCATTTATGTGCATTTTTGTCTATTACAGTTAAAAGCATTCTCAAGCTTTCATTTAGTGGCTACAGCTAGGAACTGTAATAGTGTGCATTACTATAATTGCTTTTTCTATTTAAATTACTAAATTGTAAACTGCTTTTTCATATTTAGATTTGTATTTTCTCTTTGTGGGTGTTCTTTCTATGCTTTTAAAGTGAGGTTTCTGTGCTCTGCTCAGGTGGCATAATCTTGATAGAGGCCTGTTGTCTTGGCTGGTACCTTTGTTTGAGTTTCCTGTGTTTTTGGCAGCCATTTTCTGTTGATTGTCTTTATTATTATTGAGAGTAACAAGACCTCATGACCTTCTGTAGTAAGAGTGATTGGGTAATAGCAGGGGCTGAGTAATAATCTGATCTTCCAACTCCTCCATTCTTACTGCTATATAAACCCTGTGTCTTATAAAGGTTTTTCTTGTATTGTCAGGCTCTGGATTGCATTGCATAATTGGAAATTCCTTAAGATTCCAAGAGCAAGCTAAATTATTTCTTACACTTATTTCACTGAACCACACTTCTGAAATGCTTATAATTTTGCTATACAGTTGATGTACTATATTTTTGCACTGTTATAAAGCTTTTTTTATTGTTTCACTGCATTTATGTGCTGCTTTATACTGTTTTAACGTTACTTAACTGTAAACTGCTTTTTCATAATGAGAGTTGTATTTTCTGTTTGTGAGTGCTCTATCCATGCTTTTCTGTGCATTTTTTCTGTTACAATTAAAAGCATTCTCGAGTCTGCTCCTTGATCTGTTTAAAACTTTCATTTAGTGGCTACAGCTAGGAACTGTAATAGTGTGCATAACTATAATTGTTTTTTTATTTAAATTACTAAATTGTAAACTGCTTTTTCATACTGAGACTTGTAATTTTTCTTTGTGGGTGTTCTTTCTATGCTTTTAAGGTGAGGTTTCTGTGTTCTGCTCAGGTGGCATAATCTTGATAGAGGCCTGTTGTCTATGCTGGTAGCTTTGTTTGAGTTCCCTGTGTTTCTGGCAGCCATTTTCTGTTGATTGTCTTCATTATTTTTGAGAGTAACAAGGCTTCCTGACCTTCTGTAGTACGATTGATTGGGTAATAGCAGGGGCTGAGTAGTAATCTGATCTTCCAACTCCTCCATTCTTACTACTATATACACCCTGTGTCTTATAAGGGTTCTGCTTGTATTGTCAGACTTTGGATTGCATTGCATAAGTGGAAATTCCTTAAGAGTCCATGTGCAGGCTAAGTTATTTCTTACACTTAATTCACTGAGCTGCACTTCTGAAATTATTATAATTCTGCTATACAGTTAATCTTAGGTTCATAGGTTCATAGGTTCATACTAGGCTATCTGCCCTGGGGGCAATTATAAGCCTAGCCCGATACTGTATGGCTTACGCCCACCTTGATTTGAGTATACTGTGCCCTTTGTAAGGTTTAGTTTACTTTGTCTCTGTCTAATAGTGACACAGGAGTTAACCCTGGGACAAACCTACGATCCCCCATCCACTAATCGAGATTCTTCTTGAAGAGATTCAGTGAGGTGCTCTGCCTCACATGAACTGGAATTCTATTCCAGAGCGAAGGGAGCCTATGGGTTATGAGCCTGTCCCTCCAGCAAGTTCTATTTATTTCTGTGCTGAGGTTCAAGTCCCTCGAGCGTGTGGCTCTATGGGATTTAGATTTACTGAGGTGGAGCATGTCCATTAATTCTGGATTTGACATAGCTTTGTATGTCAGGCATAGATCGCCTCGAAGTAGGTGGTATGCAACTGAGTAGAGCTGGAGTTTTTTTAACCGAGCAGCATATGGCATCTGTTTGAGACCCTTGATCCTCTTGGTGAGATACTTTTGCGGTCTTTCTAATTGCTGCAGGTGTTGGGTAAGGTACATCCCAAAAGGGGCATTGTATTCTATGATGGGCCTGATGAGGGATTAATAAAGGGGCACGATTACCTCTCTTGATCTAGATGTGAAACCCTTCTTGATGAGGTGGGCTATGTAGAAGGTCTTTCTAACCACTTTGGCAATGTGGTTTTCAAAGGAGAGATTGCTATCAACTTGGTTCCCCAGGTCCCTAATAACTTTCTCTGTACTTAATGGGTTTCTGCCTATGTGGTAATTTGTGGGCACATTGTTTTTGCCAAAGGGTATGACTATACATTTTTTGGCATTTAGCTTTAAACAATGGTGCTTTCACCCGTTATCTGTCTCTGTGAGACCTTTTTGAAGGATGTTTTTGTCAGCTGGAGAGGTGATTATGGCGCCCGCCCAGTTTCCAGTCGTCTGCGAACTTGGTGAGCCATAGTCCTCCCATGTTTGCCTGTACCTCGGAAAAGTATATACCGAACAAGAGTGGTCCCAGGACAGAACCCTGTGGGACGCCACTTGTGACCGGTTTTGAGTCTGACATGGCTCCAGCAACTCTCACTCTGTGGGTTCTGTCTTTGAGCCAGTTTGCGACCCATCTTGTGACATAGGGGTTTATATTTAAGCTGGATAGCTTATCTATGATGCCCAAGTGGGGTATTGTGTCAAATGCCTTTGCAAGGTCCAGATAGGCTGTGTGAACTACCTTCCCTTCATCTATGGCTTTGGTGACTGTTTCAAAGAAGTCAACCAGGTTCAAAAGGCAGGATCGGCCCTTGACAAAGCTGAACTGGGTAGGATCTAGTGTCTGTAGGTCCCCAATGTCTTTGTTTGTGAGCTCCATGATGATCCTCTCCATAGCCTTGCAGACTAAGCTAGTCAGGCTTATGGGGCGATAGTTTCCAGGGTCCGTAGAGGCTCCACCTTTGTGGAGTGGGACCACTGTGGCTGTACGCCATTCTGTGGGCACATATCCTGTAGTGAGGCGAGATTGTATAGCTGTTTTATTTGAGGGATTAGTTCCTGTTGTAGTTCATGTAGGATGCAACCTGGGACGACATCTGGTCCCATGGAAGCAGTGTTTTTTGCTTTGGAGAGGGCGGCCTTCACTTGAGCATCTGAGATGTTTGGTAGACAGCCCTCTGCCGGGATAGATACTTGCTCTATTGGGAGGGAGGGGGTGGAGAAGTTTGCACTGAACCTGTCTGCCAGGATATTGGCGATGTCTGTGGGTTCAGTGTATTTTTTGTCATTTAGAATCAACTCAGAACAAGTCTGGGAGTTGCATCCCAGGTTTCTAACATAACTGAAAAAAGCCTTATGATTGTCTTTGGTGTCCTGTGCAATTTTTCTCTCGAAGCTGGCCTTGGAGGATTTTATGAGGGATCATAATTTTTTGCTAGTACTGATCAGAGATGCCTTCCCTATTAGGGATTTTGCTCTGTCATGTAGTAGCTTCCTCCTCCTGTTGTATAGTTTATTTATGGCAGGGGTCCACCAGACTGGATGCCTGCCTTTGAATGATTGAGTCTTGGTTTTGTTTGGGATAGCATGATCCATGCATTCCTGGAGATGTCCGTAGAATGCATTTATATAGGATTCTGCAGTTTGGGCTGTAGTTTCCACTGGCCCTGGGGCCTACTATATTTTTGCACTGTTATAAAGCTTTTTTTTATTATTTCACTGCATTTATGTACTGTTTTATACGGTTTTAATATTACTTAACTATAAACTGCTTTTTCATACTGAGAGTTGTATTTTCTGTTTGTGAGTTCTCTATCCGAGAGTTTCTGTGCATTTTTGTCTGTTACAGTTTAAAGCATTCTTGAGTCTGCTCCTTGATCTGTTTAAAACTTTCATTTAGTGGCTACTGCTAGGAACTGCAATAGTGTGCATTACTATAATTGCTTTTTTTATTTAAATTACTAAACTGTAAACTGCTTTTCCATACTGAGACTTGTATTTTCTCTTTGTGGGTGTTCTTTCTATGCTTTTAAAGTCAGGTTTCTGTGTACTGCTCAGGTGGCATAATCCTGATAGAGTCCTGTTGTCTAGACTCATAGCTTTGTTTGAAACTCCTATGTTTCTTGCAGCCATTTTCTGTTGATTGTCTTCTTTATTATTGAGAGTAACAAGGCCTCCTGACCTTCTGTAGTACGATTGATTGGGTAATAGCAGGGGCTGAGTAGTAATCTGATCTTCCAACTCCTCCATTCTTACTGCTATATAAACCCTGTGTCTTATAAAGGTTCTGCTTGTATTGTCAGGTTCTGGATTGCATTGCATAAGTGGAAATTCCTTAAGATTCCAAGAGCAGGCTAAGTTATTTCTTACACTTATTTCACAGAACTGCACTTCTGAAATGCTTATAATTGTTCTATACAGTTGATCTACTATATTTTGCACGGTTATAAAGTTTTTTGTTTATTGTTTCACTGCATTTATGCACTGTTTTATACTGTTTTAACTTTACATAACTGTAAATTGGTTTTCCATACTGAGAGTTGTATTTTCTGTTTGTGAGTGCTCTGTCCAAGATTTTCTGTGCAGTTTTGTCTGTTACAGTTAAAGGCATTCTCGAGTCTGCTCCATGATCTGTTTAAAACTTTCATTTAGTGGCTACAGCTAGGAACTGTAATAGTGTGCATTACTATAACTGCTTTTTTATTTAAATTACTAAATTGTAAACTGCTTTTCCATACTGAGAATTGTATTTTCTCTTTGTGGTTGTTCTTTCTCTGCTTTTAAAGTGAGTTTTCTATGTTCTGCTCAGGTGGCATAATCCTGATAGAGGCCTGTTGTCTAGACTGGTAGCTTTGAGTTTTCTTTGTTTCTGGCAGCAATTTTCTGTTGATTGTCTTCATTATTATTGAGAGTAACAAGGCCTCCTGACCTTCTGTAGTATGATTGATTGGGTAGTAGCAAGGGCTGAGTAGTAATCTGATATTCCAACTCCTCCATTCTTACTGCTATATAAACCCTGTGTCTTAAAAAGGTTCTGCTTTTATTGTCAGGCTGTGGATTGCATTGCATAAGTGGAAATTCCTTAAGATTCCAAGAGCAGCCTAAGTTATTTCTTACACATATTTCACATAACTGCACTTCTGAAATGCTTATAATTGTGCAAAACAGTTGAACTACTATATTTTTGCAGTTATAAAGCTTTTTTATTATTTCACTGCATACATGTACTGTTTTATACTGTTTTAACATTATTTAACTGTAAACTGCATTTTCATACTGAGAGCTGTATTTTCTGTTTGTGAGTGCTCTATCCGAGCTTTTCTGTGTATTTTTGTCTGTTACATTTAAAAGCATTCTCGAGTCTGCTTCTTGATCTGTTTAAAACTTTCATTTAGTGGCTACAGCTAGGAACTGTAATAGTGTGCATTACTATAATTTTTTTTTTATTTAAATTGTAAACTGCTTTGTCATACTGAGACTTGTATTTTCTATTTGTGGGTGTTTTTTCTATGCTTTTAAAGTGACGTTTCTGTGTTCTGTACAGGTGGCATAATCCTGATAGAGGCCTGTTGTCTAGAATGGTAGCTTTGTTTGAATTTCCTGTGTTTCTGGCAGCCATTTTCTGTTGATTGTCTTCATTATTATTGAGAGTAACAAGGCCTCCTGACCTTCTGTAGTATGATTGATTGGGTAATAGCAGGGGCTGAGTAGTAATCTGATCTTCCAACTCCTCCATTCTTACTGCTATATAAACTGTGTGTCTTATAAAGGTTCTGCTTGTATTGTCAGGCTCTGGATTGCATTGCATAAGTGGAAATTCCTTAAAATTCTAAGAGCCGGCTAAGTTATTTCTTACACATATTTCACTGAACTGCACTTCTGAAACCCATATAATTGTGCTATACAGTTGATCTTCTATATTTTTGCACGGTTATAAATCTTTTTTTATTGTTTCACTGCATTTATGTACTGTTTTATACTGTTTTAACATAACTTAACTGTAAGCTGCTTTTTCATACTGAGAGTTGTATTTTCTGTTTGTGAGTGCTCTATCCGAGCTTTTCTGTTTATTTTGTCTGTTACAGTTAAAAGCATTCTCGAGTCTGCTCCTTGATCTGTTTAAAACTTTAATTTAGTGGCTACAGCTAGGAACTGTAATAGTGTGCATTACTATAATTGCTTTTTCTATTTAAATTACTAAATTGTAAACTGCTTTTTCATACTGAGACTTGTGTTTTCTCTATGTGGGTGTTCTTTCTTTGCTTTTAAAGATAGGTTTCTGTGCTCTGCTCAGGTGGTATAATCTTGATAGAGGCATGTTTTCTTGGCTGGTAGCTTTGTTTGAGTTTCCTGTGTTTTTGACAGCCATTTTCTGTTGATTGTCTTTATTATTATTGAGAGTAACAAGGCCTCATGACCTTCTGTAGTACAAGTGATTGGGTAATAGCATTGGCTGAGTAGTAATCTGATCTTCCATCTCCTCCATTTTTACTGCTATATAAACCCTGTGTCTTATAAAGGGTCTTCTTGTATTGTCAGACTCTGGATTGCATTGCATAATTGGAAATTCCTTAAGATTCCAAGAGCAAGCTAAGTTATTTCTTACACTTATTTCACTGAACCGCAATTCTGAAATGCTTATAATTGTGCTATAGAGTTGATCTACTACATTTTTTCACTGTTACAAAGCTTTTTTTATTGTTTCACTGCATTTATGTGCTGCTTTATACTGTTTAACATTACTTAACTGTAAACTTCTTTTTCGTAATTAGAGTTGTATTTTCCATTTGTGAGTGCTTTATCCGAGCTTTTCTGTGCATTTTTTCTGTTACAATTAAAAGCATTCTCGAGTCTGCTCCTTGATCTGTTTAAAACTTTCATTTAGTGGCTACAGCTAGGAACTGTAATAGTTTGCATTACTATAATTGCTTCTTTATTTAAATTACTAAATTGTAAACTGCTTTTTCATACTGAGGCTTGCATTTTGTCTTTGTGGGTGGTCTTTCTATGCTTTTAAAGTGAGGTTTCTGTGTTCCGCTCAGGTGGAATAATCCTGAAAGTGGCCTGTTGTTTAGGCTGATAGCTTTGTTTGAGTTCCCTGTGTTTCTGGCAGCCATTTTCTTTTGATTGTCTTCATTATTTTTGAGAGTAACAAGGCCTCCTGACCTTCTGTAGTACGATTGATTGGGTAATAGCAGGGGCTGAGTAGTAATCTGATCCTCCAACTCCTCCATTCTTAATGCTATATAAACCTTGTGTCTTATAAAGGTTCTGCTTGTATTGTCAGGCTCTGGATTGCATTGCATAAGTGAAAATTCTTAAGATTCCAAGAGCAGGCTAACTTATTTCTTACACATATTTCACAGAACTGCACTTCTGAAATGCTTATAATTGTGCTATATGGTTGATCTACTATATTTTTGCACTGTTATAAAGCTTTTTTTATTATTTCCCTGCATTTTGTACTGTTTGATACTGTTTTAACATTACTTAACTGTAAACTGTTTTTCCATGCTGAGAGTGGTATTTTCTGTTTGTGAGTGCTCTATCCAAGCATTTATGTGCATTTTTGTCAATTACAGTTAAAAGCATTCTCGAACTTTCCTTTAGTGTATACAGCTAGGAACTGTAATAGTGTGCATTACTATAATTGCTTTTTCTATTTAAATTACTAAATTGTAAACGGCTTTTTCATATTGAGACTTGTATTTTCTCTTTGTGGGTGTTCTTTCTATGCTTTTAAAGTGAGGTTTCTGTGTTCTGCTCAGGTGGCATAATCTTGATAGAAGCCTGTTGTCTTGGCTGGCTGGTAGCTTTGTTTGAGTTTCCTGTGTTTTTGGAAGCCATTTTCTGTTGATTGTCTTTATTATTATTGAGAGTAACAAGACCTCATGACCTTCTGTAGTATAAGAGATTGGGTAATAGCAGGGGCTGAGTAGTAATCTGATCCTCCAACTCCCCCATTCTTACTGCTATATAAACCCTGTGTCTTATAAAGGTTCTGTTGTATTGTCAGGCTCTGGATTGCATTGCATAAGTGGAAATTCTTAAGATTCCAAGAGCAGGCTAACTTATTTCTTACACGTATTTCACAGAACTGCTCTTCTGAAATGCTTATAATTGTGCTATACGGTTGATCTACTATATTTTTGCACTGTTATAAAGCTTTTTTTTAATTATTTCACTGCATTTTGTACTGTTTGATACTGTTTTAACATTACTTAACTGTAAACTGCTTTTCCATGCTGAGAGTGGTATTTTCTGTTTGTGAGTGCTCTATCCAAGCATTTATGTGCATTTTTGTCTATTACAGTTAAAAGCATTCTCAAACTTTCATTTAGTGGCTACAGCTAGGAACTGTAATAGTGTGCATTACTATAATTGCTTTTTCTATTTAAATTACTAAATTGTAAACTGCTTTTTCATATTTAGATTTGTATTTTCTCTTTGTGGGTGTTCTTTCTATGCTTTTAAAGTGAGGTTTCTGTGCTCTGCTCAGGTGGCATAATCTTGATAGTGGCCTGTTGTCTTGGCTGGTACCTTTGTTTGAGTTTCCTGTGTTTTTGGCAGCCATTTTCTGTTGATTGTCTTTATTATTATTGAGAGTAACAAGACCTCATGACCTTCTGTAGTACGAGTGATTGGGTAATAGCAGGGGCTGAGTAACAATCTGATCTTCCAACTCCTCCATTCTTACTGCTATATAAACCCTGTGTCTTAAGATTCCAAGAGCAAGCTAAATTATTTCTTACACTTATTTCACTGAACCACACTTCTGAAATGCCTATATTTTTGCACTGTTATAAAGCTTTTTTTATTGTTTCACTGCATTTATGTGCTGCTTTATACTGTTTTAACGTTACTTAACTGTAAACTGCTTTTTCATAATGAGAGTTGTATTTTCTCTTTGTGGGTGTTCTTTCTATGCTTTTAAAGTGAGGTTTCTGTGTTCTGCTCAGGTGGCATAATCTTGATAGAGGCCTGTTGTCTATGCTGGTAGCTTTGTTTGAGTTCCCTGTGTTTCTGGCAGCCATTTTCTGTTCATTGTCTTCATTATTTTTGAGAGTAACAAGGCCTCCTGACCTTCTGTAGTACGATTGATTGGGTAATAGCAGGGGCTGAGTAGTAATCTGATCTTCCAACTCCTCCATTCTTACTACTATATAAACCCTGTGTTTTATAAGGGTTCTGCTTGTATTGCCAGACTTTGGATTGCATTGCATAAGTGGAAATTCCTTAAGAGTCTATGAGCAGGCTAAGTTATTTCTTACACTTATTTCACTGAGCTGCACTTCTGAAATTATTATAATTCTGCTATACAGTTAATCTTAGGTTCATAGGTTCATACTAGGCTATCTGCCCTGGGGGCAATTATAAGCCTAGCCCGATTCTGTATGGCTTACGCCCACCTTGATTTGAGTATACTGTGCCCTTTGTAAGGTTTAGTTTACTGTGCCTCTGTCTAATAGTGACACGGGAGTAATCCCTGGGACAAACCTACGATCCTCCATCCACTAATCGAGATTCTTCTTGAAGAGATTCAGTGAGGTTCTCTGCCTCACATGAACTGGAATTCTATTCCAGAGCGAAGGGAGCCTCTGGGTTATGAGCCTGTCCCTCCAGCAAGTTCTTTTTATTTCTGTGCTGAGGTTCAAGTCCCTCGAGCATTGGCTCTAAGGGATTTAGATTTACTGAGGTGGAGCATGGCCATTAATTGTGGATTTGACATAGCTTTGTATGTCAGGCATAGATCGCCTCGAAGTAGGTGGTATGCAACTGAGTAGAGCTGGAGTTTTTTTAACCGAGCAGCATATGGCATCTGTTTGAGACCCTTGATCCTCTTGGTGAGATACTTTTGGGGTCTTTCTAATTGCTGCAGGTGTCGGGTAAGGTACATCCCAAAAGGGGCATTGTATTCTATGATGTGCCTGATGAGGGATTAATAAAGGGGCACGATTACCTCTCTTGATCTAGATGTGAAACCCTTCGTGATGAGGTGGGCTATGTAGAAGGTCTTTCTAACCACTTTGGCAATGTGGTTTTCAAAGGAGAGATTGCTATCAACTTGGTTCACCAGGTCCCTTATAACTTTCTCTGTACTTAATGGGTTTCCGCCTATGTGGTAATTTGTGGGCACATTGTTTTTGCCAAAGGGTATGACTATACATTTTTTGGCATTTAGCTTTAAACGATGGTGCTTTCACCAGTTATCTGTCTCTGTGAGACCTTTTTGAAGGATGTTTGTGTCAGCTGGAGAGTTGATTATGGCGCCCAGTTTCCAGTCGTCTGCGAACTTGGTGAGCCATAGTCCTCTCATGTTTGCCTGTACCTCGGAAAAGTATATACCGAACAAGAGTGGTCCCAGGACAGAACCCTGTGGGACGCCACTTGTGACCGGTTTTGAGTCTGACATGGCTCCAGCAACTCTCACTCTGTGGGTTCTGTCTTTGAGCCAGTTTGCGACCCATCTTGTGACATAGGGGTTTATATTTAAGCTGGATAGCTTATCTATGATGCCCGAGTGGGGTATTGTGTCAAATGCCTTTGCAAGGTCCAGATAGGCTGTGTGGACTACCTTCCCTTCATCTATGGCTTTGGTGACTGTTTCAAAGAAGTCAACCAGGTTCAAAAGGCATGATCTGCCCTTGACAAAGCCGAACTGGGTAGGATCTAGTGTTTTTAGGTCCCCAATGTCTTTGTTTATGAACTCCATGATGATCCTCTCCATAGCCTTGCAGACTAAGCTAGTCAGGCTTATGGGGCAATAGTTTCCAGGGTCCGTAGAGGCTCCACCTTTGTGGAGTGGGACCACTGTTTCTGTACGCCATTCTGTGGGCACATATCCTGTAGTGAGGCTGAGATTGTATAGCTGTTTTATTTGAGGGATTAGTTCCTCTTGTAGTTCATGTAGGACGCAACCTGGGACGCCATCTGGTCCCATGGAAGCAGTGTTTTTTGCTTTGGAGGGCAGCCTTCACCTGAGCATCTGAGATGTTTGGGAGACAGCCCTCTGCCGGGATAGATACTTGCTCTATTGGGGGGGAGAAGTTTGCACTGAACCTGTCTGCCAGGATATTGGCGATGTCTGTGGGTTCAGTGTATTTTTTGTCATTTAGAATCAACTCAGAACAAGTCTGGGAGTTGCATCCCAGGTTTCTAACATAACTGAAAAAAGCCTTATGATTGTCTTTGGTGTCCTGTGCAATTTTTCTCTCGAAGTTGGCCTTGGAGAATTTTATGAGGGATCATAATTTTTTGCTAGTACTGATCAGAGATGCCTTCCCTATTAGGGATTTTGCCCTATCATGTAGTAGCTTCCTCCTTCTGTTGTACAGTTTATTTATGGCAGGGGTCCACCAGACTGGACGCCTGCCTTTGGATGATTGAGTCTTGGTTTTGTTTGGGATAGCATGATCCATGCATTCCTGGAGATGTCCGTAGAATGCATTTATATAGGATTCTGCAGTTTGGGCTGTAGTTTCCACTGGCCCTGGGGCCTACTATATTTTTGCACTGTTATAAAGCTTTTTTTATTATTTCACTGCATTTATGTACTGTTTTATACTGTTTTAATATTACTTAACTATAAACTGCTTTTTCATACTGAGAGTTGTATTTTCTGTTTGTGAGTTCTCTATCCGAGAGTTTCTGTGCATTTTCATCTGTTACAGTTTAAAGCATTCTTGAGTCTGCTCCTTGATCTGTTTAAAACTTTCATTTAGTGGCTGCTGCTAGGAACTGCAATAGTGTGCATTACTATAATTGCTTTTTTTATTAAAATTACTAAACTGTAAACTGCTTTTCCATACTGAGACTTGTATTTTCTCTTTGTGGGTGTTCTTTCTATGCTTTTAAAGTCAGGTTTCTGTGTACTGCTCAGGTGGCATAATCCTGATAGAGTCCTGTTGTCTAGACTCATAGCTTTGTTTGAAATTCCTATGTTTCTTGCAGCCATTTTCTGTTGATTGTCTTCATTATTATTGAGAGTAACAAGGCCTCCTGACCTTCTGTAGTACGATTGATTGGGTAATACCATGGGCTGAGTAGTAATCTGATCTTCCAACTCCTCCATTCTTACTGCTAAATACACCCTGTGTCTTATAAAGGTTCTGCTTGTATTGTCAAGCTCTGGATTGCATTGCATAAGTGGAAATTCATTAAGATTCCAAGAGCAGGCTAAGTTATTTCTTACACATATTACACAGAACTGCACTTCTGAAACACTTATAATTGTGCTATACAGTTGATCTACTACATTTTTGCACTGTTATAAAGCTTTGCTTTATTTTACTGCACATATGTACTGTTTTAAAATTACTTAACTGTAAACTGCTTTTCCATGCTGAGAGTTTAATTTTATGTTTGTGAGTGCTCTATCCGAGCTTATCTGTGCATTTTTGTCTATTACAGTTAAAAGCATTCTCAAACTTTCATTTAGTGGCTACAGCTAGGAACTGTAATACTGTGCATTACTATAATTGCTTTTTTTATTTAAATTACTAAATTGTAAACTGCTTTTTCATACTGAGACTTGTATTTTTCTCTTTGTGGGTGTTCTTTCTATGCTTTTAAAGTAAGGTTTATGTGTTCTGCTCAGGCGGCATAATCTTGATAGAAGCCTGTTGTCTTGGCTGGTAGCTTTGTTTGAGTTTCCTGTGTTTTTGGCACCCATTTTCTGTTGATTGTCTTTATTATTATCGAGAGTAACAAGGCCTACCGTCATTCTCTAGTACGAGTGATAGGGTAATAGCAGTGGCTGAGTAGTAATCTGATCTTCCAACTCCTCCTTTCTTACTGCGATATAAACCATGTGTATTATAAAGGTTCTGCTTGTATTGTCAGGCTCTGGATTGCACTGCATATGGGGAAATTCTTTAAGATTCCAAGAGCAGGCTAAGTTATTTCTTACACATATTTCACAGAACAGCACTTCTGAAATGCTTATAATTGTGCTGTACATTTGATCTACTATATCTTTGAACTGTTATAAACCTTTTTTATTATTTCACTGCATTTTGTACTGTTTTATACTGTTTAAACATTACTTAACTGTAAACAGCTTTTCCATGCTGAGAGTTGTATTTTCTGTTTGTGAGTGCACTATCAGAGCTTTTCTGTGCCATTTTGTCTATTACAGTTAAAAGCATTCTCAAACTTTCATTTAGTGACTACAGCTAGGAACTGTAATAGTGTGCATTACTATAATTGCTTTTTCTATTTAAATTACTAAATTGTAAACTGCTTTTTCATACTGAGACTTGTATTTTCTCATTGTGTGTGTTCTTTCTATGCTTTTAAAGTGAGGTTTCTGTGTTCTGCTCAGGTGGTATAATCTTGATAGAGGCATGTTGTCTTGGCTGGTATCTTTGTTTGAGTTTCCTGTGTTTTTGGCAGCCATTTTCTGTTGATTGTCTTTATTATTATTGAGAGTAACAAGGCCTCATGACCTTCTGTAGTACGAGTGATTGGGTAATAGCAGGGGCTGAGTAGTAATCTGATCTTCCATCTCCTCCATTCTTACTGCTATATAAACCCTGTGTCTTATAAAGGGTCTTCTTGTATTGTCAGGCTCTGGATTGCATTGCATAATTGGAAATTCCTTAAGATTCCAAGAGCAAGCTAAGTTATTTCTTACACTTATTTCACTGAACTGCACTTCTGAAATGCTTATAATTGTGCTATACAGTTGATCTAATATATTTTTTCACTGTTATAAAGCTTTTTTTTATTGTTTCACTGCATTTATGTGCTGCTTTATACTGTTTTAACATTACTTAACTGTAAACTGCTTTTTCGTAATGAGAGTTGCATTTTCTATTTGTGAGTACTCTATTCGAGCTTTTCTGTGCATTTTTTCTGTTACAGTTAAAAGCATTCTCGAGTCTGCTCCTTGTTCTGTTTAAAACTTTAATTTAGTGGCTACAGCTAGGAACTGTAATAGTGTGCATTACTATCATTGCTTTTTTATTTAAATTACTAAATTGTAAACTGCTTTTTCATACTGAGGCTTGTATTTTCTCTTTGTAGGTGTTCTTTCTATGCTTTTAAAGTAAGGTTTCTGTTTTCTACTCAGGTGGCATAATCTTGAAAGAGGCCTGTTGTCTAGGCTGGTAGCTTTGTTTGAGTTCCCTGTGTTTCTGGCAGCCATTTTCTGTTGATTGCCTTCATTATTTTTGAGAGTAACAAGGCCTCTTGACCTTCTGTAGTACGATTGATTGGGTAATAGCAGGTGCTGAGTAGTAATCTGATCCTCCAACTCCTCCATTCTTACTGCTATATAAACCCTGTGTCTTATAAATGTTCTGCTTGTATTGTCAGGCTCTGGATTGCATTGCATAAGTGGAAATTCTTAGGATTCCAAGAGCAGGCTAAGTTGTTTCTTACACATATTTCACAGAACTGCTCTTCTGAAATGCTTATAATTGTGCTATAAGGTTGATCTACTATATTTTTACACTGTTATAAAGCTTTTTTTATTATTTCACTGCATTTTGTACTGTTTGATACTGTTTTAGCATTACTTAACTGTAAACTTCTTTACCATGCTGAGAGTGGTATTTTCTGTTTGTGATTGCTCTATCCAAGCATTTATGTGCATTTTTGTCTATTACAGTTAAAAGCATTCTCGAACTTTCATTTAGTATCTACAGCTAGGAACTGTAATAGTGTGCATTACTATAATTGCTTTTTCTATTTAAACTACTAAATTGTAAACTGCTTTTTCATAATGAGACTGGTATTTTCTGTTTGTGGGTGTTCTTTGTATGCTTTTAAAGTGAGGTTTCTGTGTTGTGCTCAGGTGGCATAATCTTTATAGAGGCCTGTTTTCTTGGCTGGTAGCTTTATTTGAGTTTCCTGTGTTTTTGGCAGCCATTTTCTGTTGATTGTCTTTATTATTATTGAGAGTAACAAGACCTCACGACCTTCTGTAGTATAAGAGATTGGGTAATAGCAGGGGCTGAGTAGTAATCTGATCTTACAACTCCTCCATTCTTACTGCTATATAAACCCTGTGTCTTATAAAGGTTCTGCTTGTATTGTCAGGCTCTGGATTGCATTGCATAATTAGAAATTCCTTAAGATTCCAAGAGCAAGCTAAGTTATTTCTTACACTTATTTCACTGAACCACACTTCTGAAATGCTTAGAATATTGCTATACAGTTGATCTACTATATTTTTGCACTGTTATAAAGCTTTTTTATTGTTTCACTGCATTTATGTGCTGATTTATACTGTTTTAACATTACTTAACTGTAAACTGCTTTTTCATAATGAGAGTTGTATTTTCTGTTTGTGAGTGCTCTATCCGAGCTTTTCTGTGCATTTTTTCTGTTACAGTTAAAAGCATTCTCAAGTCTGCTCCTTGATCTGTTTAAAACTTTCATTTAGTGGCTACAGCTAGGAACTGTAATAGTGTGCATAACTATAATTGTTTTTTTTATTTAAATTACTAAATTCTAAACTGATTTTTCATACTGAGACTTGTATTTTCTCTTTGTGGGTGTTCTTTCTATGCTTTTAAAGCGAGGTTTCTGTGTTCTGCTCAGGTGGCATAATCTTGATAGAGGCCTGTTGTCTAGGCTGGTAGCTTTGTTTGAGTTCCCTGTATTACTGGCAGCCATTTTCTGTTGATTGTCTTCATTATTTTTGAGAGTAACAAGGCCTCTTGACCTTCTGTAGTATGATTGATTGGGTAATAGCAGGGGCTGAGTAGTAATCTGATCTTCCAACTCCTCCATTCTTATTGCAATATAAAGCCTGTGTCTTATAAAGGTTCTGCTTGTGTTGTCAGGCTCTGGATTGCATTGCATAAGTGGAAATTCTTAAGATTCCTAGAGTAGGCTAAGTTATTTCTTACACATATTTCACACAACTGCACTTCTGAAATGCTTATAATTGTTCTATACAGTTGATCTACTATATTTTTGCACTGTTATAAAGCTTTTTTTATTATTTCACTGCATTTTGTACTGTTTGATACTGTTTTAACATTACTTAACTGTAAACTGCTTTTCCATGCTGTGAGTGGTATTTTCTGTTTTTGAGTGCTCTATCCAAGCATTTATGTGCATTTTTGTCTATTACACTTAAAAGCATTCTCAATCTTTCATTTAGTGTCTACAGCTAGGAACTGTAATAGTGTGCATCACTATAATTGCTTTTTCTATTTAAATTACTAAATTGTAAACTGCTTTTTCATATTGAGACTTGTATTTTCTATTTGTGGGTGTTCTTTCTATGCTTTTAAAGTGAGGTTTCTGTGTTCTGCTCAGGTGGCATAATCTTGATAGAGGCCTGTTGTCTTGGCTGGTAGCTTTGTTTGAGTTTCCTGTGTTTTTAGCAGCCATTTTCTGTTGATTGTCTTTACTATTATTGAGAGTAGCAAGACCTCACGACCTTCTGTAGTACAAGTGATTGGGTAATAGCAGGGGCTGAGTAGTAATCTGATCTTCCAACTCCTCCATTCTTACTGCTATATAAACCCTGTGTCCTATAAAGGTTCTGCTTGTATTGTCAGGCTCTGGATTGCATTGCATAAGTGGAAATTCCTTAAGATTTCAAGAGCAGGCTAAGTTATTTTTTACACTTATTTCACTGAACTGCACTTCTGAAACCCATATAATTGTACTATACAGTTATCTACTATATTTTTGCATGGTTATAAAGCTTTTTTTATTGTTTCACTGCATTTATGTACTGTTTTATACTGTTTTAACATTATAGGTTCATAGGTTCATAGGTTCATACTAGGCTATCAGCCCTGGGGCAATTATAAGCCTAGCCCGATTCTGTATGGCTTACGCCACCCCTTGATTTGAGTATACTGTGCCCTTTTTTAAGGTTTAGTTTACTGTGCCTCTGTCTAATAGTGACACAGGAGTAATCCCTGGGACAAACCTACGATCCCCCATCCACTTATCGAGATTCTTCTTGAAGAGATTCAGTGAGGAGCTCTGCCTCACATGAACTGGAATTCTATTCCAGACTGAAGGGAGCCTCTTGGTTATGAACCTGTCCCTCCAGCAAGTTCTATTTATTTCTGTGCTGAGGTTCAAGTCCCTCGAGCATGCGGCTCTAAGGGATTTAGATTTACTGAAGTGGAGCATGTCCATTAATTCTGGATTTGACATAGCTTTGTATGTCAGGCATAGATCGCCTCGAATTAGGCGGTATGCAACTGAGTAGAGCTGGAGTTTTTTTAACCGAGCAGCATATGGCATCTGTTTGAGACCCTTGATCCTCTTGGTGAGATACTTTTGGGGTCTTTCTAATTGCTGCAGGTGTCGGGTAAGGTACATCCCAAAAGGGGCATTGTATTCTATGATGGGCCTGATTTTGGATGAATAAAGGGGCACGATTACCTCTCTTGATCTAGATGTGAAACCCTTCGTGATGAGGTGGTCTATGTAGAAGGTCTTTCTAACCACTTTGGCAATGTGGTTTTCAAAGGAGAGATTGCTATCAACTTGGGTCCCCAGGTCCCTTATAACTTTCTCTTTACTTAATGGGTTTCCGCCTATGTGGTAATTTGTGGGCACATTGTTTTTGCCAAAGGGTATGACTATACATTTTTTGGCATTTAGCTTTAAACCATGGCGCTGGTACCAGTTATCTGTCTCTGTGAGACCTTTTTGAAGGATGTTTGTGTCAGCTGGAGAGTTGATTATGGCGCCCAGTTTGCAGTCATCTGCGAACTTGGTGAGCCATAGTCCTCCCACGTTTGCCTGTACCTCGGAAAAGTATATACCGAACAAGAGTAGTCCCAGGACAAAACCCTGTGGGACACCACTTGTGACCGGTTTCGAGTCTGACATGGCTCCAGCAACTCTCACTCTGTGGGTTCTGTCTTTGAGCCAGTTTGTGACCCATCTTGTGACATAGGGGTTTATATTTAAGCTGGATAGCTTATCTATGATGCCCAAGTGGGGTATTGTGTCAAATGCCTTTGCAAGGTCCAGATAGGCTGTGTGGACTACCTTCCCTTCATCTATGGCTTTGGTGACTGTTTCAAAGAAGTCAACCAGGTTCAAAGGGCATGATCTGCCCTTGACAAAGCCGAACTGGGTAGGATCTAGTGTTTTTAGGTCCCCAATGTCTTTGTTTATGAACTCTATGATGATCCTCTCCATAGCCTTGCAGACTAAGCTAGTCAGGCTTAAGGGGCGATAGTTTCCAGGGTCCGTAGAGGCTCCACCTTTGTGGAGTGGGACCACTGTTGCTGTACGCCATTCTGTGGGCACATATCCTGTAATGAGGCTGAGATTGTATAGCTGTTTTATTTGAGGGATTCGTTCCTCTTGTAGTTCATGTAGGACGCAACCTGGGATGCCATCTGGTCCCATGGAAGCAGTGTTTTTTGCTTTGGAGAGGGCAGCCTTCACCTGAGCATCTGAGATGTTTGGGAGGCAGCCCTCTGCCGGGATAGATACTTGCTCTTTTGGGGCGGAGGGGGTGGAGAAGTTTGCACTAAACCTGTCTGCCAGGATATTGGTGATGTCTGTGGGTTCAGTGCATTTTTTGTCATTTAGAATCAACTCAGAACAAGTCTGGGAGTTGCATCCCAGGTTTCTAACATAACTGAAAAAAGCCTTATGATTGTCTTTGGTGTCCTGTGCAATTTTTCTCTCGAAGCTGGCTTGGAGGATTTTATGAGGGATCGTAATTTTTTGCTAGTACTGATCAGAGATGCCTTCCCTATTAGGGATTTTGCTCTATCATGTAGTAGCTTCCTCCTTCTGTTGTACAGTTTATTTATGGCAGGCGTCCACCAGACTGGACGCCTGCCTTTGGATGATTGGGTCTTGGTTTTGTTTGGGATAGCATGATCCATGCATTCCTGGAGATGTCCGTAGAATGCATTTATATAGGATTCTGCAGTTTGGGCTGTGGTTTCCACTGGCCCTGGGGCCTTGAAGAATTCCACTTCGGTTTTGAGAAGTGAGAAGTTCACTTTTGAGAAATTTTTCACTCTGGTTTTCTGGGCTGGGGGTGGGGTCGGGATGTGGACATCCAGTGAAATTAATTTATGGTCTGATCTTACCAATGAGGGATATACTTCTGGTGTGGAGCATAGAGTCCCCATGTTGGTAATGATCAGGTCTAGTATGTTGTCCCCTCTTGTGGGAGTGGTGACTAGTTGTTCCATAGCATTTGAGTTTATAATTTTCAGGAATCTTTGGGCTAAGGTGCAGGGGCTTGAGTAGTGCTCCCAGTCAATGTTTGGGTAGTTGAAGTCGCCCAATATAATGGTGTTCGGAGAGATTTTCATGTTCTCCAATGTTTTCAGGAAGTCCGAATGGGAATCCTGACTTTGAGAGGGTGGTCTGTAGGATGCTATAAACTGAAAAGCAGTCTTGCCCACTGTTAGTTGCACATGGATGGTCTCCAATACTTCGTGCAATGCCACTAACCTGGAGGTGTGGATATCCTTGATAAATATGGAAACTCCCCCTCCTTTTGTGGTTCGGTCCGGGTTTTGGGGCCAAAAAGCATGATACGAGGTATAGCCTGGTAGTGCTGGGGTGCTCTCTGGAGCCTTGAACCAGGTTTCTGTCACTGCACAGATATCGATGTTTTCCATACTGAGGAGAGCTTCGAGTGTGTGCATCTTGAGGTTAAGACTTCTGGCATTTAGCAGCATTACCCTTAGTTTCTTGTTCCTTGTGCTGTCTATGGGGGTGGGTTTGACTTTTGAGCCTTGCCTAAAAAAGGCACTATGGGGGTGGCAAGAGCCTTTGCCAATATCTGAAAGCCCAGTGGTGACATGTGCAAGCCGTTTCTAGCGAAGCAACGTGGCTTGTCGAGCATGTCATCCCAGGCTGACAGACACTGGATCCCCTTTGAATGACACCAAAATTTTAGCCAATTGTTAAAATCGATCATTTTGTCTTTGTACTGTGGCATCATTCTAGGTGAGGGTAAGATGCTGCTCAAGGTCAGGGTCATACCAGCCTGGGCTACATGATCAGAGAGCTCCTCTATGTCTCTTTTCATGTAGTCCAGGGAGGTACGTCTCAGGTCATTCACACCAGCATGTACAATGACTGAGTTATATCTGTATTTGCTTTGGAATGACCTGAGTGTTTGCGTTATGTGTCGGATCCTAGCACCCGACAGGCAGGTCACCGTGACCTTCTCTTTATTCAGCCTGGTGAGCGGGACGTCAGTGTGTCTGACAATAGAGTCACCTATAACAAGAGTATCAGGTGTGTTATTCAGCCTTAAGGGCTGTGGCTGCTTGGCACACTGACTTTGTGGGTTATGTGTTGTGTGTGTTTTGTTTTGAGGTAGCATTTGCTTGGATGTCTGCTTTGGAGGTCTCTGTTGCTTAGGTAGATTTTTATTTAGAGCCTCCGAGTATGTTTTTGTGTATTTATGTGTTTGGTTTGCTGATGTGGTGGGACTATGTGATACTGGAATTGTGTTGTGTGAGGTTACCTTCTCCTCCTGACTGGTTACACCAGTTTTGAGATGAGAGAGCTCAGCCTCCAGTTTGGCTAAATAGTTGCATCTCTCACATATATTTGAACCTGTTTGGAGGAGAGGGTTGTCCATGTACATGAGACAGTTGTAACATTGCCTCAAAATTCCCAGATTCACCAGCTGGACTGGAGAGGAAACCATTGACTGACCTTTGGACATGCTAGAGTAACAGGGAAACTGAATTTAAGATGGACCAATAGAGGACAGGGTAATCGTAGAAAGTATAAGAGTAAATAGTGCTTATGGTTTAATAGTGCTAACTTGTAGGATTACTTAATTGGACCAGTGAAGGGCCTTAGAATGAGAATATGGTGTTTAAATTGAGAGATAGAGCAGTTCTAAGGGTAAAAGTGAAGAGCAGACTTTGTGGAGCCAGGAATAGTTTAAACCCAATTAGGCGGCGCTGCCCGTTGTTGTGCTATGCTCAAAACCGCGAAAAACCACGCAAAACCATGCAAAAGAGGGTTTTAAGAGAGGAAGATGAAGGAGTTTTGGAATTGACCCAAAATGGCCAATAAAACTACAGTTTCAAGTCAGTAACCACTCCCACAGGGGCAGGCAGGCTGCTCAATGTTTTTCACTGCCACTGATCAACAGAGAGACTTTCCTTTAGCCCAAGCAAAAAATGGCCTCACAGAAACGTACAAACAGTTCAAGAACAGCAAGCCTGTAACTGAACTTTTTTAAATCTCAGAAAAGTGGGAAAAAAGCAAGATTTTTTTTTTTGTTTTTTCAGAGATAGCAGAGGTTAACAAGTATCAACAAGTTATAACAGTGCAGTAAATGACCCCACACAAGAGGACTAGGCCAAAGACAGATGAAATGCAAGTTTTGAGAAAAACACGATTTTGAAAATAAGTGCAAACAGGAAATTCAGTAAACAGCTCTAGGTTGTGCTCTAAATACAGTTACTAATGCAGAAATCAAATTTAACAAGCCAGAAAATGCTCAAAATAGGCGGCTATGCAGAAAAACTTAGCAAATAGAGGAAAAATACTTAAAGTCTCAAAAGTGGATCCTTTCTTCTCTCAGCGTTTTCTCCTCTTGGTGGGTGCTTCACCAACAGCCAACAAGCCTGAAAAGACGCCAAAACCACGAGGCAACCAGGTTTTAAGAGAGGAAGATGAAGGAGTTTTGGAATTGACCCAAAATGGCCAATAAAACTACAGTTTCAAGTCAGTAACCTCTCCCACAGGGGCAGGCAGGCTGCTCAATGTTTTTCACTGCCACTGATCAACTGATCAACAGAGAGACTTTCCTTTAGCCCAAGCAAAAAATGGCCTCACAGAAACTTACAAACAGTTCAAGAACAGCAAGCCTGTAACTGAACTTTTTTAAATCTCAGAAAAGTGGGAAAAAAGCAAGATTATTTTAACTGTAAACTGCTTTTTCATACTGAGAGTTGTATTTTCTGTTTGTGAGTGCCCTATCCGAGCTTTTCTGTGTATTTTTGTCTGTTACAGTTAAAAGCATTCTCGAGTCTGCTCCTTGATCTGTTTCAAACTTTCATTTAGAGGCTACAGCTAGGAACTGTAATAGTGTGCATTACTATAATTGCTTTTTCTATTTAAATTACTAAATTGTAAACTGCTTTTTCATACTGAGACTTGTATTTTCTCTTTGTGTGTGTTCTTTCTATGCTTTTAAAGTGAGGTTTCTGTGTTCTGCTCAGGTGGTATAATCTTGATAGAGGCATGTTGTCTTGGCTGGTAGCTTTGTCTGAGTTTCCTGTGTTTTCGGCAGCCATTTTCCGTTGATTGTCTTTATTATTATTGAGAGTAACAAGGCCTCATGACCTTCTGTAGTATGAGTGATTGGGTAATAGCAGGGGCTGAGTAGTAATGTGATCTTCAATCTCCTCCATTCTTACTGCTATATAAACACTGTGTCTTATAAAGGGTCTTCTTGTATTGTCAGGCTCTGGATTGTTTTGCATAATTGGAAATTCCTTAGGATTCCAAGAGCAAGCTAAGTTATTTCTTACACTTATTTCACTGAACCGCACTTCTGAAATGCTTATAATTGTGCTATACAGTTGATCTACTATATTTTTTCACTGTTATAAAGCTTTTTTTATTGTTTCACTGCATTTATGTGCTGCTTTATACTGTTTTAACATTACTTAACTGTAAACTGCTTTTTCATAATGAGAGTTGTATTTTCTATTTGTGAGTGCTCTATCCCAGCTTTTCTGTGCATTTTTTCTGTTACAGTTAAAAGCATTCTCGAGTCTGCTCCTTGATCTGTTTAAAACTTTAATTTAGTGGCTACAGCTAGGAACTGTAACAGTGTGCATTACTATAATTGCTTCTTTATTTAAATTACTAAATTGTAAACTGCTTTTTCATACTGAGGCTTGTATTTTCTCTTTGTGGGTGTTTGTTCTATGCTTTTAAAGTGAGGTTTCTGTTTTCTGCTCAGGTGGCATAATCTTGAAAGAGGCCTGTTGTCTAGGCTGGTAGCTTTGTTTGAGTTCCCTGTGTTTCTGGCAGCCATTTTCTGTTGATTGTCTTAATTATTTTTGAGAGTAACAAGGCCTCCTGACATTCTGTAGTACGATTGATTGGGTAATAGCAGGGGCTGAGTAGTAATCTGATCCTCCAACTCCTCCATTCTTACTGCTATATAAACCCTGTGTCTTATAAACGTTCTGCTAGTATTGTCAGGCTCTGGATTGCATTGCATAAGTGGAAATTCTTAAGATTCCAAGAGCAGGCTAAGTTATTTCTTACACATATTTCACTGAACTGCACTTCTGAAATGCTTATAATTGTGCTATACGGTTGATCTACTATATTTTTGCACTGTTATAAAGCTTTTTTTTTATTATTTCACTGCATTTTGTACTGTTTGATACTGTTTTAACATTACTTAACTGTAAACTTCTTTTCCATGCTGAGAGTGGTATTTTCTGTTTGTGATTGCTCTATCCAAGCATTTATGTGCATTTTTGTCTATTACAGTTAAAAGCATTCTCGAACTTTCATTTAGTGGCTACAGGAGGAACTGTAATAGTGTGCATTACTATAATTGCTTTTTCTATTTAAATTATAAAATTGTAAACTGCTTTTTCATATTGAGACTTGTATTTTCTCTTTGTGGGTGTTCTTTCTATGCTTTTAAAGTGAGGTTTCTGTGTTCTGCTCAGGTGGCATAATCTTGATAGAGGCCTGTTGTATTGGCTGGTAGCTTTGTTTGAGTTTCCTGTGTTTTTGGCAGCCATTTTCTGTTGATTGTCTTTATTATTTTTGTGAGTAACAAGACCTCATGACCGTCTGTAGTACGACTGATTGGGTAATAGCAGGGGCTGAGTAATAATCTGATCTTCCAACTCCTCCATTCTTACTGCTATATAAACCCTGTGTCTTATAAAGGTTCTTCTTGTATTGTCAGGCTCTGGATTGCATTGCATAATTGGAAATTCCTTAAGATTCCAAGAGCAAGCTAAGTTATTTCTTTCACTTATTTCACTGAACCACACTTCTGAAATGCTTATAATTTTGCTATACAGTTGATCTAATATATTTTTGCACTGTTATAAAGCTTTTTTTATTGTTTCACTGCATTTATGTGCTGCTTTATACTGTTTTAACATTACTTAACTGTAAACTGCTTTTTCATACTGAGAGTTGTATTTTCTGTTTGTGAGTGCTCTATCCGAACTTCTCTGTGTATTTTTGTCTGTTACAGTTAAAAGCATTCTCGAGTCTGCTCCTTGATCTGTTTAAAAGTTTCATTTAGTGGCTACAGCTAGGAACTGTAATAGTGTGCATTACTATCATTGTTTTTTTATTTAAATTACTAAATTGTAAACTGCTTTTACATACTGAGACTTGTATTTTCTCTTTGTGGGTGTTCTTTCTATGCTTTTAAAGTGAGGTTTCTGTGTTCTGCTCAGGTGGCATAATCCTGATAGAGGTCTGTTGTCTAGGCTGGTAGCTTTGTTTGAGTTTCCTGTGTTTTTGGCAGCCATTTTCTGTTGATTGTCTTTATTATTATTGAGAGTAACAAGGCCTCCTGACCTTCTGTAGTACGAGTGATTGGGTAATAGCAGGGGCTGAGTAGTAATCTGATCTTCCAACTCCTCCATTCTTACTGCTATATACACGGTGTGTCTTATAAATGTTCTGCTTGTGTTGTCAGGCTCTGGATTGCATTGCATAAGTGGAAATTCCTTAAGATTCAATGAGCAGGCTAAGTTATTTCTTACACTTATTTCATAGAACTGCACTTCTGAAACGCTTATAATTGTGCTATACAGTTGATCTACTATATTTTTGCACTGTTATAAAGTTTTTTGTTTATGGTTTCACTGCGTGTATGCACTTTTATACTGTTTTATCTTTACTTAACCGTAAACTGCTTTTCCATACTGAGAGTTGTATTTTCTGTTTGTGAGTGCTCTATACAAGCTTTTCTGTGCAGTTTTGTCTGTTACAGTTAAAAGCATTCTCGAGTCTGCTCCTTGATCTGTTTAAAACTTTGATTTAGTGACTATAGCTAGGAACTGTAATAGTGTGCATTACTAAAATTGCTTTTTTATTTAAATTACTAAATTGTAATCTGCTTTTTCATGCTGAGACTTGTATTTTCTCTTTGTGGGTGTTCTTTCTATGCTTTTAAAGTGAGGTTTCTGTGTTCCGCTCTGGTGGCATATTCCTGTTAGAGGCCTGTTGTCTAGACTGGTAGCTTTGTTTGAGTTTCCTGTGTTTCTGGCAGCCATTTTCTTTTGATTGTCTTCATTATTATTGAGAGTAACAAGGCCTCCTGACCTTCTGTAGTATGATTGATTGGTTAATAGCAGGGGCTGAGTAGTAGTCTGATCTTCCAACTCTTCCATTCTTACTGCTATATAAACCCTGTGTCTTATAAAGGTTCTGCTTGTATTGTCAGGCTCTGGATTGCATAGCATAAGTGGAAATTCCTTAAGATTCCAAGAGCAGGCTAAGTTATTTCTTGCACATATTTCACTGAACTGCACTTCTGAAACACTTATAACTGTGCTATACCGTTGATCTATTGTTATTTCACTGCATTTATGTACTGTTTTAACATTACTTAACTGTAAACTGTTTTTCCATGCTGTGATGTGTATTTTCTGCTTGTGAGTGCTCTATCCAAGCTTTTCTGTGCATTTTTGTCTATTACAGTTAAAAGCATTCTCGAACTTTCATTTAGGTGCTACAGCTAGGAACTGTAATAGTGTGCATTACTATAATTGCTTTTTTTATTTAAATTCTAAATTGTAAACTGCTTTTTCATACTGAGACATATTTTCTCTTTGTGGGTGTTCTTTCTATGGTTTTAAATTGAGGTTTCTGTGTTCGGCTCAGGTGGCATAATCTTGATAGAGGTGTGTTGTCTTGGCTGGTAGCTTTGAGTTTCCTGTGTTTTTGGCAGCTATTTTCTGTTGTCTTTATTATTATTGAGAGTAACAAGGCCTCCTGACATTCTGTAGTACGAGTGATTGGGTAATAGCAGGGGCTGAGTAGTAATCTGATCCTTCAACTCCTCCATTCTTACTGCTATATAAACCCTGTGTCTTATAAAGGTTCTGCTTGTATTGTCAGGCTCTGGATTGCATTGCATAAGTGGAAATTCCTTAAGATTCCAATAGCAGGCTAAGTTATTTCTTACACTTATTTCACTGAACTGCACTTCTGAAACCCATATAATTGTGCTATACAGTTGATCTACTATATTTTTGCACGGTTATAAAGCTTTTTTTATTGTTTCACTGCATTTATGTACTGTTTTATACTGTTTTAACATTATTTAACTGTAAAATGCTTTTTCATACTGAGAGTTGTATTTTCTGTTTGTGAGTGCTCTATCCGAGCTTTTCTGTGTATTTTTGTCTGTTACAGTTAAAAGCATTCTCGAGTCTGCTTCTTGATCTTTTTAAAACTTTCATTAAGTGGCTACAGCTAGGAACTGTAATAGTGTGCATTACTATAATTGTTTTTTTTATTTAAATTACTAAATTGTAAACAGCTTTTTCATACTGAGACTTGTATTTTCTCTTTGTGGGTGTTTTTTCTAGGCTTTTAAAGTGAGGTTTCTGTGTTCTGCTCAGGTGGCATAATCCTGATTGAGGCCTGTTGTCTAAACTGGTAGCTTTGTTTGAGTTTCCTGTGTTTCTGGCAGCCATTTTCTGTTGATTGTCTTCATTATTATTGAGAGTAACAAGGCCTCCTGTCCTTCTGTAGTACGATTGATTGGGTAATAGCAGGGGTTGAGTAGTAATCTGATCTTCCAACTCCTCCATTCTTACTGCTATATAAACCCTGTGTCTTATAAAGGTTCTGCTTGTATTGTCAGGCTCTGGATTGCATGGCATAATTGGAAATTCCTTAAGATTCCAAGAGCAGGCTAAGTTATTTCTTACACATATTTCACAGAACAGCACTTCTGAAATGTTTATAATTGTGCTATACAGTTGATCTGCTATATTTTTGCACTGTTATAAAGCTTTTTTTATTATTTCACTGCATTTTGTATTGTTTTATTCTGTTTTAACATTACTTAACTCTAAACTGCTTTTCCATGCTGAGAGTTGTATTTTCTGTTTGTGAGTGCTCTATCAGAGCATTTCTGTGCATTTTTGTCTATTACAGTTAAAAGCATTCTCGAACTTTCATTTAGTGGCTACAGCTAGGAACTGTAATAGTGTGCATTACTATAATTACTTTTTTTATTTAACTTACTAAATTGTAAACTGCTTTTTCATACTTAGACTTGTATTTTCTCTTTGTGGGTGTTCTTTCTATGCTTTTAAAGTGAGGTTTCTGTGTTCTGCTCAGGTGGCATAATCTTGATAGAGGCCTGTTGTCTAGGCTGGTAGCTTTGCTTGAGTTTCCTGTATTACTGGCAGCCATTTTCTGTTGATTGTCTTCATTATTATTGAGAGTAACAAGGCCTCCTGTCCTTCTGTAGTACGAGTGATTGGGTAATAGCAGGGGCTGAGCAGTAATCTGATCTTCCAACTCCTCCATTCTTACTGCTATATACACGCTGTGTCTTATAAAGGTTCTGCTTGTATTGTCAGGCTCTAGATTGCATTGCATAAGTGGAAATTCCTTAAGATTCCAAGAGCAGGCTAAGTTATTTCTTACACTTATTTCATAGAACTGCACTTCTGAAACGCTTATAATTGTGCTATACAGTTGATCTACTATATTTTGCACTGTTATAAAGCTTTTTGTTTATTGTTTCACTGCGTGTATGCACTGTTTTATACTGTTTTATCTTTACATAACCGTAAACTGCTTTTCCATACTGAGAGTTGTATTTTCTGTTTGTGAGTGCTCTGTCCAAGCTTTTCTGTGCAGTTTTGTCTGTTACAGTTAAAAGCATTCTCGAGTCTGCTCCTTGATCTGTTTAAAACTTTCATTTAGTGACTACAGCTAAGAACTGTAATAGTGTGCATTACTAAAATTGCTTTTTTATTTAAATTACTAAATTGTAAACTGCTTTTTCATGCTGAGACTTGTATTTTCTCTTTGTGGGTGTTCTTTCTATGCTTTTAAAGTGAGGTTTCTGTGTTCTGCTCAGGTGGCATAATCTTGATAGAGGTCTGTTGTCTTGGCTGGTAGCTTTGTTTGAGTTTCCTGTGTTTCTGGCAGCCATTTTCTGTTGATTGTCATTATTATTGAGTGTAACAAGGCCTCCTGACATTCTGTAGTACGCGTGATTGGTTAATAGCAGGGGCTGAGTAGTAATCTGATCATCCAACTCCTCCATTCTTACTGCTATATAATCCCTGTGTCTTATAAAGGTTCTGCTTGCATTGTCAGGCTCTGGATTGCATTGCATAAGTGGAAATTCCTTAAGATTCCATGAGCAGGCTAAGTTATTTCTTACACTTATTTCACAGAACTGCACTTCTGAAATGCTTATAATTCTGCTATACAGTTGATCTACTATATTATGCACTGTTATAAAGCTTTTTGTTTATTGTTTCACTGCATTTATGCACTGTTTTATACTGTTTTAACTTTACTTAACCGTAAACTGCTTTTCCATACTGAGAGTTGTATTTTCCGTTTGTGAGTGCTCTATCCAAGCTTTTCTGTGCAGTTTTGTCTGTTACAGTTAAAAGCATTCTCGAGTCTGCTCCTTGATCTGTTTAAAACTTTCATTTAGTGGCTACATCTAGGAACTGCAATAGAGTGCATTACTATAATTGCTTTTTTATTTAAATTACTAAATTGTAAACTGCTTTTTCATACTGAGACTTGTATTTTCTCTTTGTGGGTGTTCTTTCTATGCTTTTAAAGTGAGGTTTCTGTGTTCTGCTCAGGTGGCATAATCCTGATAGAGGCCTGTTGTCTAGACTGGTAGCTTTGTTTGAGTTTCCTGTGTTTCTGGCAGCCATTTTATGTTGATTGTCTTCATTATTATTGAAAGTAACAAGGCCTCCTGACATTCTGTAGTACGTGTGATTGGTTATAGCAGGGGCTGAGTAGTAATCTGATCATCCAAATCCTCCATTCTTACTGCTATATAATCCCTGTGTCTTATAAAGGTTCTGCTTGCATTGTCAGGCTCTGGATTGCATTGCATAAGTGGAAATTCCTTAAGATTCCATGAGCAGGCTAAGTTATTTCTTACACTTATTTCACAGAACTGCACTTCTGAAATGCTTATAATTGTGCTATACAGTTGATCTACTATATTATGCACTGTTATAAAGCTTTTTGTTTATTGTTTCACTGCATTTATGCACTGTTTTATACTGTTTTAACTTTACTTAACCGTAAACTGCTTTTCCATACTGAGAGTTGTATTTTCTGTTTGTGAGTGCTCTATCCAAGCTTTTCTGTGCAGTTTTGTCTGTTACAGTTAAAAGCATTCTCGAGTCTGCTCCTTGATCTGTTTAAAACTTTCATTTAGTGGCTACATCTAGGAACTGCAATAGAGTGCATTACTATAATTGCTTTTTTATTTAAATTACTAAATTGTAAACTGCTTTTTCATACTGAGACTTGTATTTTCTCTTTGTGGGTGTTCTTTCTATGCTTTTAAAGTGAGGTTTCTGTGTTCTGCTCAGGTGGCATAATCCTGATAGAGGCCTGTTGTCTAGACTGGTAGCTTTGTTTGAGTTTCCTGTGTTTCTGGCAGCCATTTTATGTTGATTGTCTTCATTATTATTGAAAGTAACAAGGCCTCCTGACCTTCTGTAGTATGATTGATTGGGTAATAGCAGGGGCTGAGTAGTAATCTGATCTTCCAACTCCTCCATTCTTACTGCTATATAAACCCTGTGTCTTATAAAGATTCTGCTTGTATTGTCATGCTCTGGATTGCATTGCATATGTGGAAATTCCTTAAGATTCCAAGAGCAGGCTAAGTTATTTCTTACACATATTTCACAGAACTGCACTTCAGAAACGCTTATAATTGTGCTATACTGTTGATGTACTATATTTTTGCACTGTTATAAAGCTTTTTTTATCATTTCACTGCATTTATGTACTGTTTTAACATTACTTAAGTGTAAAATGCTTTTCCATGCTGAGAGTTGTATTTTCTGTTTGTGAGTGCTCTATCCGAGCTTTTCTTTGCATTTCTGTCTATTACAGTTAAAAGCATTCTCGAACTTTCATTTAGGTGCTACAGCTAGGAACTGTAATAGTGTGCATTACTATAATTGCTTTTTTGTTTAAATTCTAAATTGTAAACTGCTTTTTCATACTGAGACTTGTATTTTCTCTTTGTGGGTGTTCTTTCTATGGCTTTAAATTGAGGTTTCTGTGTTCTGCTCAGGTGGCATAATCTTGATAGAGGTCTGTTGTCTTGGCTGGTAGCTTTCTTTGAGTTTCCTGAGTTTTTGGCAGCCATTTTCTGTTGTCTTTATTATTATTGAGAGTAACAAGGCCTCCTGACATTCTGTAGTACGAGTGATTGGGTAATAGCAGGGGCTGAGTAGTAATCTGATCCTTCAACTCCTCCATTCTTACTGCTATATAAACCCTGTGTCTTATAAAGGTTCTGCTTGTATTGTCAGGCTCTGGATTGCATTGCATAAGTGGAAATTCCTTAAGATTCCAATAGCAGGCTAAGTTATTTATTACACTTATTTCACTGAACTGCACTTTTGAAACCCATATAATTGTGCTATACAGTTGATCTACTACATTTTTGCACGGTTATAAAGCTTTTTTTATTGTTTCACTGCATTTATGTACTCTTTTATACTGTTTTAACATTATTTAAATGTAAAATGCTTTTTCATACTGAGAGTTGTATTTTCTGTTTGTGAGTGCTCTATCTGAGCTTTTCTGTGTATTTTTGTCTGTTACAGTTAAAAGCATTCTCAAGTCTGCTTCTTGATCTGTTTAAAACTTTCATTTAGTGGCTACAGCTAGGAACTGTAATAGTGTGCATTACTATAATTGTTTTTTTTTATTAAAATTACTAAATTTTGTTTTTTTAAACCTTTTTTTCTTTTTCAAAAACCCCTTAGGGGAAAATTGTAATTTTTTCTTCTTTGTTGGGG